>NC_080379.1:74654391-74950186 GCF_014773155.1 Arachis stenosperma
AACCGAACCCCCTTCTTCATTCTTCTACCTCTTTCTTTTTCTACTAACATAAGGAATCTCTATACTGTGACATAGAGGATTCCTTTTTCTTTTCTTGTTTTTTCTCTTTCATATGAGCAGGAACAAGGATAAAGGCACTCTTGTTGAAATTGATCCAGAACCTGAAAGGACTCTGAAGAGAAAATTAAGAGAAGCTAAATTACAACAATCCAGAAACAAACCTTTCAGAAACATTAGAACAAGAGGTGATGGCCGAAAATAAATAATGCAAGGAGAATGCTTGGGGACTTCACAAAGCAACATCCAAGTTTGATGGAAGAAGCATCTCCATTCCTGCCATTGGAGCCAAAACTTTGAGCTTAAGCCTCAACTAGTTGCTTTAATGCAACAAACTGCAAGTTTTATGGACTCCATTGAAGATCCTTACCAGTTTTAACTGAGTTCTTGCAGATCTGTGACACTGTAAAGACAAATGGAGTTAATCCTGAAGTCTACAGACTCTTGCTTTTCCCTTTTCCTGTAAGAGACAGAGCTAGAGTATGGTTGGATTCTCAACCCAAGGATAGCCTGGACTCATGGGATAAGCTTGTCACTGCATTCTTAGATAAATTCTTTCCTCCTCAAAAGCTGAGCAAGCTGAGAGTGGATGTTCAAACCTTCAAACAAAAAGATGGTGAATCTCTCTATGAAGCTTGGGAAAGATACAAGCAGTTGACCAAGAGATGCCCATCTGACATGTTTTCAGAATGGACCATATTAGATATATTCTATTATGGTCTCTCTGAATTTTCGAAAATGTCATTGGACCATTCTGCAGGTGGATCTATTCACCTGAAGAAAACGACTGAAGAGGCTCAAGAACTCATTGACATGGTTGCAAACAACCAGTTTATGTACACCTCTGAGAGGAATTCTGTAAATAATGGGGTACCTCAGAAGAAAGGAGTTCTTGAAATTGATGCTCTGAATGCCATATTGGCTCAGAACAAAGTGTTGACTCAACAGGTCAACATGATCTCTCAAAATCTGAATGGATTGCAACATGCATCCAATAGTACTAGAGAGGCAGCTTCTGAAGAAGCTTATGATCCTGAAAACCCTGCCATGGCAGAGGTTAATTACTGAGGTGAACCTTATGGAAACACCTATAACTCATCATGGAGAAATCATCCTAATTTCTCCTGGAAGGATCAACAAACCTCAACAAGGTTTTAACAATGGTGGACGCAATAGGCTGAACAATAGTAAGCCATATCCATCATCTTCTCAGCAACAGACAGAGAACTCTGAACAAAACACTTCTAATTTAGCCAATATAGTCTCTGATCTGTCAAAAGCCACTTTTAGTTTCATGAATGAAACAAGATCCTCTATCAGAAATCTGGAGGCACAAGTGGCCAGCTGAGTAAGAAAGTCATGACTCCTCCCAGTACTCTCCCAAGTAATACAGAAGAAAATCCAAAAGGAGAGTGCAAGGCCATTGATTTAATCAAAGCGGCCGAATGCACCAAGGAGGAGGAGGACGAAAATCCCAGTGAGGAAGACCTCCTGGGACGTCCTTCAAGCAAAAAGGAGTTTCCTATTAAGGATCCTGAGGAATCTGAGGCTCATCTAGAGACCATAGAGATTCCTTTAAATCTCCTCCTGCCATTCATGAGCTCTGAAGAATATTCATCCTCTGAAGAGAATGAAGATGTGACTGAAGAGCAAGTTGCTCAATATTTAGGAGCTATCATGAAGCTGAATGCCAAGTTATTTGGTAATGAGACTTGGGAAAGTGAACCTCCCTTGCTCATTAGTGAACTGGATACTTGAATTCAGAGAACCCTACCTCAAAAGAAACAAGATCCTGCAGTTCTTAATACCTTGCACCATTGGCACTATGAGCTTTGAAAGAGCTCTATGTGATCTTGGATCAGGAATAAATCTTATGCCACTCTGTAATGGAGAAGCTGGGAATCATTGAGGTACAACCTGCCTTGTTCTCATACAACTGGCAGACAAGTCAGTGAGACAAGCTTATGGGTTAGTAGAGGACGGCTAGTAAAGGTTGAAGGCCTTTACATCCCTACTGATTTCATAATCCTAGACACTAGGAAGGAAGATGATGAATGCATCATCCTAGGAAGACCTTTCCTAGCCACAGCAGGAGCTGTGATAGATGTCAACAGAGGTGAATTAGTCCTTCAATTGAATGGAGAATATCTTGTGTTTCAAGCACATGGCTATCCCTCTGTGACAAAAGAGAGCAAGCATGAAGAGCTTCTCTCAGTTCAGAGTCAAGAAGAGCCCACACAGTCAAACTCTAAGTTTGGTGTTGTGAGGCCACAACCAAACTCTAAGTTTGGTGTCCAAACCCCATATCCAAACTCTATGTTTGGTGTTGGGAATACCACACTTAAGTTGGCCTGATCACCTTGTGGCTCCATGAGAGCCACTGTCAAGCTATTGACATTAAAGAAGCGCTTGTTGGGAGGCAACCCAATTTTATTTATCTAATTTTATTTTATTTTGTTTCTTTGTTATTTTTATGTCTTATTAGGTACATGATCATGAGGAGTCACGAAAAAATCAAAAAAATTAAAAACAGAGTCATAAACAGAAGAAAAAAAAATTTTCACCCTGGAGGACGCACGGGCTGGCGTTCAGCGCCCAGAAGGAGCATCTGGCTGGCGTTCAACGCCAGAACAGAGCATCTTTCTGGCGCTGAACGCCCAAAACAAGCTACATCCTGGCGTTTAACGCCAGAATGCGCACACAGAGGACAATCTGGCGCTGAACGCCAGAAACAAGCTTGAAACTGGCGTTCAACGCCAGAAACATGCATTACATGGGCGTTTAACGCCCAGAACATGCACCAATGGGCGTTTGAACGCCAGAATGATGCATGAAAGCATGTTACATGCCTATAGGGAGAAGGAATGGTATTTCTTTTCACCTCAGGATCTGTGGACCCCACAGGATCCTCACCTCAGGATCTGTGGACCCCACAGGATCCTCACCTAACATATTCCCACCTTACTTCCCAATCCTAGTTTTTGTGATGTGATTCCCCATGTCACAATTCCCAACATCTTCTTCATCAATCACCTCAATTCCTCCTCCCAATTTACCCATTCACCATTCACATCAACCTCCTCTTCCCCACATTCCCCCACATAGCCGAACCCTCTCTTCTCCCTCTCTACCATATTTTCTTCTTCTTCTTCTACTCTTCTTTTCTTTTTTTTTGCTTGGGGACAAGCAAATTTTAAGTTTGGTGTGGTAAAAAGCCTAAGCTTTTTTATTTTCATTCACCATCAATGGCACCCAAGACCGGAATTTCCTCAAGAAAAGGAAAAGGGAAAGCAAAAGCTTCTTCCTCCGAGTCATGGGAGAAGGAGAGGTTCATCTCCAAAAGCCATCAAGACCACTTCCATGATGTTGTGGCAAAGAAGAAAGTGATCCCTGAGGTCCCTTTCAAACTCAAGAAAAATGAGTATCCGGAGATCCGACATGAAATTCAAAGAAGAGGTTGGGAAGTCTTAGCCAACCCCATGCAACAAGTCGGAATTCTCATGGTTCAAGAGTTCTATGCCAATGCATGGATCACTAGGAACCATGACCAAAGTATGAACCCAAGCCCAAAGAATTATCTCACAATGGTTAGGGGGAAATACTTGGATTTCAGTCCGGAAAATGTGAGGTTGGCGTTTCATTTGCCTATGATGCAAGGTGATGAATGCCCTTACACAAGAAGGGTCAACTTTAACCAAAGGTTGGACCAAGTCCTTAGGGACATATGTGTGGAAGGCGCCCAATGGAGAGTAGACTCCAAAGGCAAGCCAGTCCAACTAAGAAGACTGGACCTCAAGCCTGTAGCTAGAGGATGGTTGGAGTTCATTCAAAGATCCATCATCCCTACAAGCAACCGATCTGAAGTTACTGTGGATCGGGCCATCATGGTTCATAGCATCATGATTGGTGAAGAAGTAGAGGTTCATGAAGTCATCTCCAATGAACTCTACAAAATAGCTGACAAGCCTTCATACATGGCACGGTTAGCCTTCCCCACCTTATGCCATCTATGTTACTCAGCTGGAGTTATCATAGAAGGAGATGTCTCCATTGAAGAAGACAAGCCCATTACCAAGAGAAAGATGGAGCAAACAAGGGAAGCTCCTCACGGCCTCCAAGAAGAACATGAGGAAGTGCATCATCAACAAATGCCTCATGGAATGCACTTTCCTCCCAACACTATTGGGAGCAACTTAGCACCTCCTTGGAAGATTTGAGCCATAATGTTGAACAATTAAGGGTGGAACACCATGAACACGCCCTCACTCTCCAAGAAATAAGAGAAGATCAAAGAGCAATGAGGGAGGAGCAACAAAGGCAAGGAAGGGACATAGAAGAGTTGAAGAACATCATTGGTCCTTCAAGAAGAAGACGCCACTAAGGTGGACTCATTCCTTGTTCTTTATTTCTTTCTATTTTCGGTTTTTAATGCTATGTTTATCTATGTTTTTGTGTCTCATGATCATTAGTATGTAAACCATGCCTTAAAGCTATGAATAAAACCCATTAGTCCTTCACCTCTCTTAAAAGAAAAATGTTTTAATTCAAAAGAACAAGAAGTACATAATTTTCGAAATTATTAGTGAATTCAGTTTAATTATATTGATGTGGTGGCAATAACTTTTGTTTTCTGAATGAATGAATGAACAGTGCATATGTCTTTTGATCTTGTTGTTTATGAGTGTTTAAAATGTTGGTTCTTGAAAGAATGAGGAACAAGAGAAATGTTATTGATGATCTGAAAAACATCATGAAATTGATTCTTGAAGCAAGAAAAAGCAGTGGAAAAAAAAAAAAGAAAAAGGAGGCGAAAATTCCAAAGCAAGGATCCAAGGCTTTGAGCATCAATGGATAGGAGGGCCCAAGGAAATTTAATCCGGGCCTAAGCGGCTAAATCAAGCTTTCCCTAACCATGTGCTTGTGTCATGAAGGTCCAAGTGAAAAGCTTGAGACTGAGTGGTTAAACTCGTGATCCAAAGCAAAGAGTGTGCTTAAGAGCTCTGGACACCACTAATTGGGGACTTTAGCAAAGCTAAGTCACAATCTGAAAAGGTTCACCCAGTTATGTGTCTGTGGCATTTGTGTATCTGGTGGTAATACTCGAAGACAAAATGCTTAGGGCCACAGCCAAGACTCATGAGTAGCTGTGTTCAAGAATCAACATGCTTCACTAAGAAAGTCAATAACACTATCCCAAATTCTAAATTCCCCCAGAGACGCCAATACCTCTAAACTACAAAGGAAAAAGTGAGATGCCAAAGCTGTTCAGAAGCAAAAAGCTACAAGTCCCGCTCATGTAATTAAATTAATATTCATTGATATTTTGGACTTTACAGTATATTCTCTTCTTTTTATCCTATTTGATTTTCAGTTGCTTGGGGACAAGCAACAATTTAAGTTTGGTGTTGTGATGAGCGGATAATTTGTACGCTTTTTGGCATTGTTTTTATATAGTTTTTAGTAAGTTTGAGCTACTTTTAGGGATGTTTTCCTAAGTTTTTATGTTAAATTCACATTTCTGGACTTTACTATGAGTTTGTGTGTTTTTCTGTGATTTCAGGTAAATTCTGACTGAAATTGAGGGATTTGAGCAAAACTCTGAAAAAGGCTGACAAAAGGACTGCTGATGCTGTTGGAATCTGACCTCCCTGCACTCGAAATGGATTTTCTGGAGCTACAGAACTCCAATTGGCGCGCTCTCAACGGTGATGGAAAGTAGACATCCAGGGCTTTCCAGCAATATATAATAGTCCATACTTTATTCGAAGAATGACGACGTAACTTGGCGTTGAACGCCAAGTACATGCTGCTGTCTGGAGTTAAACGCCAGAAAACGTCATTATCCGGAGTTGAACGCCCAAAACACGTCATAACTCGGAGTTCAACTCCAAGAGAAGCCTCTGCTCGTGTATTGATCAAGCTCAGCCCAAGAACACACCAAGTGGGCCCCGGAAGTGGATTTATGCATTAATTACTTACTCATGTAAACCCTAGTAGCTAGTCTAGTATATATAGGACATCTATCTATTGTATTAGACATCCTGGATTGTATTTTCTATCCTGTGATCACGTTTAGGGGGCTGGCCATTCGGCCATGCCTGGACCTCTTGCTTATGTATTTTCAACAGTGGAGTTTCTGCACACCATAGATTAAGGGTGTGGAGCTCTGCTGTACCTCAAAGATTAATGAAGTTCTATTGTCTTTTATTCAATTCCTCTTTTATTCTTATTCCAAGATATTCATTCGTACCCAAGAACATGATGAATGTGATGAGTTAATAACCCTCATTATTATTCTCACTGATGAACGCGCGTGATTGACAACCACTTCCGTTCTACATGCAACACAGGCTTGAATGTGTATCTCTTAGATTCCCCAACAGAATCTTCGTGGTATAAGCTAGATAGATGGCGGCATTTATCTGGATCCGGAAAGTTCAACCTTGTCTGTGGTGTTCCGAGTAGGATCCTGGGAATCCGGAAAGTCTTACCTTGTCTGTGGTATTCCAAGTAGGATTCCGTTCATGAATGACTGTGACGTGCTTCGAACTTTAACCTGCTGGGCGTTAGTGACAAACGCAAAAGAGGGATTCTATTCCAGTAGGAGCGGGAACCAACCGGTGATTGGCCGTACTGTGACAGAGTGCGTGCATTAGCTTTCACTGCGAGGATGAGATGTAGCTATCAACCATGGGTGATGCCTCCAGACTGGTTAGCTGTGCGAGTGACAGCCGCACAGGTTATTTCCCCGAGAGGAATGAAAGTAGCCACAGCTGATAGTGAACCCCTATACAAAGCTTGCCATGGAAAGGAGTAAGAAGGATTGAGTAGAAGCAGTGGGAGAGCAGGCGTCCGAGAGCTCTACAGCATCTCCATTCCGCTTATCTGAAATTCCTACCAATGAATCTGCATAAGTATTCTATCCTTTTTATTATTCCTTTTATTTATTATTTAATCCAATAAAATATCATGTTTAAATTCGCCTGACTGAGATTTGCAAGGTGACCATAGCTTGCTTCATACCAACAATCTCTGTGGATTCGACCCTTACTCACGTAAGGTTATTACTTGGACGACCCAGTACACTTGCTGGTTAGTTGAACGGAGTTGTGAATTCCAATAAAGAAAACCTCACACAGGTGCTGCCCCTTAGAAGCCTTCATCTCAAAATAAACAGTGTCCTAAGGGTATATTCACACTAAAGCTCAAAAGATAAATTCCATATAAACTTAAGGATGTTGAATCACAATTCCGTCCACCAGCAGGAACAAGGATAAAGGCACTCTTGTTGAAATTGATCCAGAACCTGAAAGGACTCTGAAGAGAAAATTAAGAGAAGCTAAACTACAACAATCCAGAAACAACCTTTCAGAAATTTTCGAACAAGAGAAGGAGATGGCAGCCGAAAATAATAATAATGCAAGGAGAATGCTTGGTGACTTCACAAAGCCAACGTCTAAGTTTGATGGAAGAAGCATCTCCATTCCTGCCATTGGAGCCAATAACTTTGAGCTGAAACCTCAGCTAGTTGCTTTAATGCAACAAAACTGCAAGTTCTATGGACTTCCATCTGAAGATCCCTATCAGTTTTTAACTGAGTTCTTGCAGATCTGTGAGACTGTAAAGACGAATGGAGTTGATCCTGAAGTCTACAGACTCATGCTTTTCCCTTTTGCTGTAAGAGACAGAGCTAGAATATGGTTGGATTCACAACCCAAGGATAGCCTGGACTCATGGGATAAGCTGGTCAATGCCTTCTTGGATAAATTCTTTCCTCCTCAAAAGCTGAGCAAGCTGAGAGTGGATGTTCAAACCTTCAAACAAAAAGATGGTGAATCCCTCTATGAAGCTTGGGAAAGATACAAGCAGCTGACCAAAAGATGTCCATCTGACATGTTTTCAGAATGGACCATATTAGATATATTCTATTATGGTCTCTCTGAATTTTCGAAAATGTCATTGGACCGTTCTGCAGGTGGATCTATTCACCTGAAGAAAACGCCTGAAGAGGCTCAAGAGCTCATTGACATGGTTGCAAACAACCAATTCATGTACACTTCTGAGAGGAATTCCGTGAACAATGGGATACCTCAAAAGAAAGGAGTTCTTGAAATTGATACTCTGAATGCCATATTGGCTCAGAACAAAGTGTTGACTCAACAGGTCAACATGATCTCTCAAAATCTGAATGGATGGCAACATGCATCCAACAGTACTAGAGAGGCAGCTTCTGAAGAAGCTTATGATCCTGAGAACCCTACCATGGCAGAGGTTAATTACATGGGTGAACCTTATGGAAACACCTATAACTCATCATGGAGAAATCATCCAAATTTCTCATGGAAGGATCAACAAAAACCTCAACAAGGTTTTAACAATGGTGGACGTAATAGGCTGGGCAATAGCAAGCCATATCCATCCTCTTCTCAGCAACAGACAGAGAATTCTGAACAAAACACTTCTAATTTAGCCAATGTAGTCTCTGATCTGTCAAAGGCCACTTTCAGTTTCATGAGTGAAACAAGATCCTCCATTAGAAATCTGGAGGCACAAGTGGGCCAGCTGAGTAAGAAAGTCATTGAAACTCCTCCCAGTACTCTCCCAAGCAATACAGAAGAGAATCCAAAAGGGGAGTGCAAAGCCATTGACATAGTCAATATGGCCGAATGCACAAGGGAGGAGGAGAACGAAAATCCTAGTGAGGAAGACCTCCTGGGACGTTCCTCAAGCAAGAAGGAGTTTCCTATTGAGGATCCAAAGGAATCTGAGGCTCATATAGAGACCATAGAGATTCCATTAAATCTCCTTCTGCCATTCATGAGCTCTGAAGACTATTCTTCCTCTGAAGATGATGAAGACGTGACTGGAGAGCAAGTTGCTCAATATTTAGGAGCTATCATGAAGCTGAATGCCAAGTTGTTTGGTAATGAGACCTGGGAAAATAAACCTCCCTTGCTCATTAATGAACTGGATACTTGGATTCAGAAAAATCTACCTCAAAAGAAACAAGATCCTGGCAAGTTCTTAATACCTTGTACCATAGGCACCATGATCTTTGAAAAAGCTCTGTGTGACCTGGGGTCAGGGATAAATCTAATGCCACTCTCTGTAATGGAGAAGCTGGGGATCATTGAGGTACAACCTGCCCTGTTCTCATTACAATTGGCAGACAAGTCATTGAGACAAGCTTATGGAATAGTAGAGGACGTGTTAGTAAAGGTTGAAGGCCTTTACATCCCTGCTGATTTCATAATCTTAGACACTAGGAAGGAAGAGGATGATTGCATCATCCTTGGAAGACCTTTCCTAGCCACAGCAGGAGCTGTGATAGATGTCAACAGAGGTGAGTTAGTCCTTCAATTGAATGGGGACTACCTTGTGTTTAAGGCACATGGCCATTCCTCTGTGACAGAAGAGAGTAAGCATGAAGAGCTTCTCTCAGTTCAAAGTCAAGAAGAGCCCCCACAGTCAAACTCTAAGTTTGGTGTTGTGAGGCCACAACCAAACTCTAAGTTTGGTGTTAAGATCCCATATCCAAACACTAAGTTTGGTGTGGACAACTATACAACATTGACCTGATCACCTTGTGGCTCCATGAGAGCCACTGTCAAGCTATTGACATTAAAAAAGCGCTTATTGGGAGGCAACCCAATTTTATTTATCTAATTTCTATTTTATACTATTTTATTGTTATTTTGTGTTTTATTAGGTACATGATCATGAGGAGTCACGAAAAAAATCATAAAAATTAAAAACAGAATCAAAAACAGCAGAAGAAAAAATTTTCACCCTAGAGGACGCACAGACTGGCGTTCAACGCCAGTAAGGTGCATCTGGCTGGCGTTCAACGCCAGAACAGAGCACCATTCTGGCGCTGAACGCCAGAAACAAGCAACATTCTGGCGCTGAACGCCGGAATGTGCCCAGAGAGGAAAAACTGCCGCTGAACGCCAGTAACAAGCATGAAACTGGCGTTCAACGCCAGAAACATGCTTTACATGGGCGTTGAACGCCCAGAATGTGCACCACACGGCGTTTAAACGCCAGAATGGTGTGCAAAGGCATTTTACATGCCTATTTGGTGCAGGGATGGATTTCTTTGACACCTCAGGATCTGTGGACCTCACAGGATCCCCACCTACCTCGCCCTCTCTCTTTCCATTCATGGTCATCCCTTCTGTTTTTCATTCACCACTCACTTCTATCCACTCTTCCCCATTCACCTTCAAAATTCAAAACTCTTTCCCACCCAAACCCACCCATATAGCCGAATCCATCTCCCCTCACTCACCTCCTTTTTCTTCTTCTTCTTCTTCTTCTCCTCTTTCTTCTCTTGCTCGAGGGCGAGCAATATTCTAAGTTTGATGTGGTAAAAGCATAGCTTTTTGCTTTTCCATTACCATTAATGGCACCTAAGGCCAGAGAAACCTCAAAGGGAAGACAAAAGCTTCCACCTCTAAGTCATGGGAGATGGAAAGACTCATATAAGCCGTCATAGCTCAGTGGTAGAACATGTGGCTGTGAATCAAGAGATCCCTGAGATACCTCAGGGGATAAGTTGTCCTCCACTCAAAAATTGGAAGCAACTAAGGGTAGAAACACCAAAATTACTAGGAATCATTCAACAGAAGCAAGGAAGAGACATAGAGGAGCTCAAAGAGCACCATTGGACCTTCAAGAAGGCGCCACCCTCACTCAGGTGGATTCATTCCTTGTTCTTTATTTCTTTCTATTTTTCGGTTTTTAATTTGTGTTTATCTATGTTTTGTGTCTCTACTTCATGATCATTAGTATGTAACCATGTCTCAAAGTTATGAATAAAATCCATTAATCCTTCACCTCTCTTAAATGAAAAATGTTTTAATTCAAAAGAACAAGAAGTACATGAATTTCGAATTTATCCTTGAATTTTAATTTAATTATATTGATGTGGTGACAATACTTTTGTTTTCTGAATGAATGCTTGAATAGAGCATATTTTTGATCTTGTTGTTTATGAATGTTAAAATTGTTGGCTCTTGAAAGAATGATGAACAAAGAGAAATGTTATTGATGATCTGAAAAATCATGAAATTGATTCTTGAAGCAAGAAAAAGCAGTGAAAATTAAAAAGCTTGCGAAAAAAAAAAAGAAGGAGCAATAGAAAAAGCCACGAGCCCTTAAAACCAAAAGGCAAGGGTAAAAGGGATCCAAGGCTTTGAGCATCAATGGATAGGAGGGCCCAAAGAAATAAAATCCTGGCCTAAGCGGCTAAACCAAGCTGCCCCTAACCATGTGCTTGTGTCATGAAGGTCCAAGTGAAAAGCTAGAGACTAAGTGGTTAAAGTCGTGATCCAAAGCAAAAGAGTGTGCTTAAGAGCTCTGGACACCACTAACTGGGGACTCTAGCAAAGCTGAGTCACAATCTGAAAAGGTTCACCCAGTTATGTGTCTGTGGCATTTATGTATCCGGTGGTAATACTGGAAAACAAAGTGCTTAGGGCCACAGCCAAGACTCATAAGTAGCTGTGTTCAAGAATCAACATGCTTAACTAGGAAAGTCAATAACACCATCCGAAATTCTAAGTTCCTAGAGAAGCCAATCATTCTAAACTTCAAAGGAAAAAGTGAGATGCCAAAACTGTTCAGAAGCAAAAAGCTACAAGTCCTGCTCATCTAATTATAATTAATATTCATTGATATTCTGGAATTTATAGTATATTCTCTTCTTTTTATCCTATTTGATTTTCAGTTGCTTGGGGACAAGCAACAATTTAAGTTTGGTGTTGTGATGAGCGGATAATTTATACGCTTTTTGGCATTGTTTTTAGGTAGTTTTTAGTAAGTTCAAGCTACTTTTAGGGATGTTTTCATTAGTTTTTATGTTAAATTCACATTTCTGGACTTTACTAAGAGTTTGTGTGTTTTTCTGTGATTTCAGGTAATTTCTGGCTGAAATTGAGGGACTTGAGCAAAACTCTGAAAAAGGCTGACAAAAGGACTGCTGATGCTGTTGGAATCTGACCTCCCTGCACTCAAAATGGATTTTCGGGAGCTACAGAACTCCAAATGGCGCGCTCTCAACGGCGTTGGAAAGTAGACATCCAGAGATTTCTAGCAATATATAATAGTCCATACTTTATTCGGAAATTGACGACGTAACTTGGCGTTGAACGCCAAGTACATGCTGCTGTCTGGAGTTAAACGCCAGAAAAACGTCATGATCCGGAGTTGAACGCCCAAAACACGTCATAACTCAGAGTTCAACTCCAAGAGAAGCCTCAGCTCGTGGATTGATCAAGCTCAGCCCAAACATACACCAAGTGGGCCCCGGAAGTGGATTTATGCATCAATTACTTACTCATGTAAACCCTAGGAGCTAGTTTATTATAAATAGAACATTTAACTAATGTATTTGACATCTTTGAACGCATAGTTCTTAGACCATGGGGGCTGGCCATTCGGCCATGCCTGAACCTTTTACTTATGTATTTTCAACGGTGGAGTTTCTGCACACCATAGATTAAGGGTGTGGAGCTCTGCTGTACCTCAAGTATTAATGCAATTCTATTTTCTTCCATTCAATTCTATCTTATTCTTATTCCAAGATATTCATTCGTACCCAAGAACATGATGAATGTGATGATTATGTGACGCTCATCATCATTCTCACTTATGAACGCGCGTGATTGACAACCACTTCCGTTCTACATGCAACAGAGCTTGAATGTGTATTTCTTAGATTCCCCAACAGAATCTTCGTGGTATAAGCTAGATAGATGGCGGCATTTATGAGGATCCGGAAAGTCTAACCTTGTCTGTGGTATTCCGAGTAGGATCCTGGGAATCCGGAAAGTCTCACCTTGTCTGTGGTATTCCGAGTAGGATTCCGGTAATGAATGACTGTGACGTGCTTCAGACTTGCAAGTGCTGGGCGTTAGTGACAGACGCAAAAGAATCAAGGGATTCTATTCCAGTAGGCACGGGAACCAACCAGTGATTAGCCGTGCTGTGACAGAGCGCGTGAGCATAGTTTTCACTGCGAGGATGGGATGTAGCCTTCGGCCAGGTGATGCCTCCAGACGATTAGCCATGCGATTGACAGCCGCAGAGGACCATTTTCCCGAGAGGATTAAAAGTAGCCATCGTCGAACGGTGAACCCCTATATACAGCTTGCCATGGAAAGGAGTAAGAAGGATTGAGTTGAAGCAGTAGGAAAGTAGGCGTCCTTGAGCCATACAGTATCTCCATATGCTTATCTGAAATTCCCACCAATGAATCTGCATAAGTATTCTATCCCTTTTTATTTTCTGTTTATTATTTATTTTAGAAAATCCATAATCAATTGGGATCGACCCTTACTCGCGTAAGGTTTATTACTTGGACGACCCAGTACACTTGCTGGTTAGTTGTGCGGAGTTGTGAATTGAATTTTAGACCTCGTGATATTGAGCACCAAGTTTTTGGAGCCATTACCGGGGATTGTTTCGAGTTAGAAAAGAATGAATCACAATTTCGTCCACCAGCAAGCTATGGTCACCTTGTAAATCTTAGTCAGGCAGACTCAAATGGTTATGAATGATGAATAAAACATAAAGATAAAGATAGAGATACTTATGTAATTCATTGGTGGGAATTTCAGATAAGCGTATGAAGATGCTTTGTCCCTTCCGTCTCTCTGCTTTCCTACTGTCTTCATCCAATCGTTCTTACTCCTTTCCATGGCAAGCTGTATGTTGGGCATCACCGTTGTCAGTGGCTACAATCCCGTCCTCTCAATGAAAATGTTCAACGCACCCTGTCATGGCACGGCTAATCATCTGTCGGTTCTCAATCAGGTTGGAATAGAATCCATTGATTCTTTTGCGTCTGTCACAAACGCCCAGCCTTCAGAAGTTTGAAGCTCGTCACAGTCATTCAATCATTGAATCCTACTCAGAATACCACAGACAGGGTTTAGACCTTCCGGATTCTCTTGAATGCCGCCATCAACTCTAGCTTATACCACAAAGATTCCGATTAAAGAATCCAAGAGATAAACATTCAAGCCTTGTTTGCTTGTAGAACGGGAGTGGTTGTCAGGCACGCGTTCATAAGTGAGAATGATGATGAGCGTCACATAATCATCACATTCATCATGTTCTTAAGTGTGAATGAATATCTTCGAATAAGAACAAGCTGAATTGAATAGAAGAACAATAGTAATTGCATTAATACTCGAGGTACAGCAGAGCTCCACACCTTAATCTATGGTGTGTAAAAATTCCACCGTTGAAAATACATAAGAACAAAAGTGATCGTTGGCTTCGGCCCCAGAGAGGGAACCAGAAGAACCAAGATGAAAATACAATAGTAAAAGGTCCTATTTGTAGAGAACTAGTAGCCTAGGGTTTACAGAAATGAGTAAATGACATAAAAATCCACTTCCGGGCCCACTTGGTGTGTGCTTGGGCTGAGCATTGAAGCATTTTCGTGTAGAGACTCTTCTTGGAGTTAAACGCCAGCTCTTATGCCAGTTTGGGCGTTTAACTCCCATTCTTGTGCCAGTTCCGGCGTTTAACGCCGGACATTCTTGAGCTGATTTGGAACGCCAGTTTGGGCCATCAAATCTTGGGAAAAGTATGGACTATTATACATTGCTGGAAAGCCCAGGATGTCTACTTTCCAAAGCCGTTGAGAGCGCGCCAATTGGGCTTCTGTAGATCCAGAAAATCTACTTCGAGTGCAGGGAGGTCAGAATCCAACAGCATCTACAGTCCTTTTCAGTCTCTGAATCAGATTTTTGCTCAGGTCCCTCAATTTCAGCCATAAAATACCTGAAATCACAGAAAAACACACAAACTCATAGTAAAGTCCAAAAAAGTGAATTTTAACTAAAAATAATAAAAATATAATAAAAACTAACTAAAACATACTAAAAACAATGCCAAAAAGCGTACAAATTATCCGCTCATCAGGAGCTCTGTTGTAATTTGATGGATCAATACTAGTTTTCATTATTCTTCTTCTATCTTCTCTCTTGATTTTACTTGAAAGCTTTCGATCTTCATCCCATTAGGTAGTTATCTTGGAAAAGAAACTATTCAAACTTGGATCTCTTCTGAGCCTTAAAAGAGGAATGAAGAGATCAAGCTAGAAATGCTTTCTCATGCTGGACCAAATTGGGTTTGGATGGATATGTGACTATAATCCTCTCAATACTTGATTTGGGAAATGCATGTGGTATAATCAGTGACCACACTTCATCTCTTCTCATGAGCAATTGACCAAGGAATTGGCTATTGATCAAGATTTGAGAGATTGAATTGCAAGAAATTGTAATTCAATCAATTAAGATTGCCAATGAGATCAATGAGTGCATTGATTGAGGAAGAGATGAAAATGAACTTGATCCGGAGAATTGCAACATCTCCTGCGCCCAATAAACTCCCCAATTCTGATCTCACCCATTCTCTTTAATTTCTGCGTTTACTTTTATGAGCAAACACCCCATTCCCATTTACAATTCTGCAACTTACTTTCAGTCATTTACTTTCAGCCCTTTAATTCTAGCATTTACTTTTTCTGTCATTTACATTCCAGCCATTTTAATTTCTGCAAATCTCAACCCAGACTCTGAATTCGCTAAACTAGAACATTCTTCTAATTAAAGTTGCTTGATCAATCAATCCCTGTGGGATTCGACCTCACTCTATTGTGAGTTTTTGCTTGACGACAAATTCGGTACACTTGCCGAAGGAAATTTGTTGAGAGACAGTTTCCACCTGCATCAAGTTTATGGCGCCGTTGCCGGGGATTGATTGTGCATCAACAATGATTAAATTAGGAGATCACTAGATTAAGCATTTTTTTTTCTGTTTGAGTAATTTACTTTCTGTCTTAATTAACTTCTTCCCTTCCCCCTCTACTCTTTCGTGTTCTTTGTTATTTACCATTCATTTTGCTAACCCACTAACTGTTTGATATATTGCACCACTCACAACTAACAGTAATTCTGACAGCAATACTATCTGCACATATTATTACTTGCTTGTACTTGTTGGTTGTATGACAGGGAGAAGAAGCGGGGCTTCAACTTCCTTCGATTCCGAACCAGAGAGGACCCTCCTTAGATTAAGGAGGTAAGCAAACATTTTGAAGAGGCTAAAACCAGTGCTGAAGAGGAGGAGGAACACTTTGAACTAAACATGAAAAACCAACATGAAGAAGAGGCTCATAACCATGAAGAGGAGGTTCATAATCAAGGCCATGCCAACCGTGCTAAGGAGGATAAAAGAGTCTTAGGATCCTATATCAATCCTAATCCTGGAAACTGTGGGAGCAGCATTCAGAAGCCCACCATACATGCCAACAATTTCGAGCTAAAACCTCAGCTCATCACTCTTGTGCAGAATAATTGCTCATTTGGAGGAGGTGCTAAAGAAGATCCGAATCAACACTTGACCACCTTCTTGAGGATTTGTGATATAGTGAAGTCCAATGGAGTCCACCAGGATGTCTATAGGCTGCTCTTGTTCCCTTTTTCACTCAGGGACAAGTCATTCAAATGGCTTGAATCCTTCCCAAAAGAAAGCCTGACAAATTGGGAGGAGGTAGTGAATAAGTTTTTGGCAAGGTTTTATCCCCCTCAAAGGATCAATAGGCTGAGAACTGAAGTGCAGACGTTCAGACAGCAAGATGGGGAGACACTTTATGAAGCCTGGGAAAGGTTCAAAGACCTAACAAGGAGATGCCCACCAAAGATGTTTAATGAGTGGGTCCAACTTCACATCTTCTATGAAGATCTTTCCTATGAGTCAAAGAAGGCTGTGGATCATTCATCAGGAGGATCTATGAACAAGAAGAAAACCATTGAAGAAGCCATAGATGTCATCGAAACAGTTGCCAAGAATGACTACTTCTATGCCTCTGAAAGAAGTAACACTAGAGGAGTAATGGAGCTGAACCACATGGATGCACTGTTAGCCCAAAACAAGATGATCACCAAGCAGCTAGCTGACCTCACCAAGAAGATGGAGAGGAACCAAGTGGCAACCATCACCACTTCACCAACAACCCAAGAAGGAATGGATGAAGAGGCAGAGGGTAATCTTGAGCAAGCCAACTACATTGGAAATTCACCCAGACAGAACCATGATCCATACTCCAAAACCTACAACTCTGGATGGAGGAACCACCCAAATTTTGGGTGGGGGAATCAGCAAGATCAAGGCCAAGACCAGAGACGTTACAACTCCAAAACAATGTAGCTCATCAACAATTCACATAGAGGACATATCAACATCCCCACAACAACCACTCTCCACACCTATATCAAAACCAAAACAACACCTCTACTCCCAATCCACCATCATTTGATGACAAGCTCTCTAAGATTGAAACCTTACTTAAAGGAATATGCCAAGAGATTCAAGAGAACAAGGTGTTCAAAGAGGAGGTGCGAGCCAATATTAAGAACCAGGGAGAGACCATCAAGAAGCTGGAATTCCAAGTGGGATGCTTAGCTGAGAAGATTCCTAAACCTACTGATGGCTTCCTAAGTGATACGGAGAAAAACCCAAGAGGAGAAGCAAAGAAAGTAAGATGGGAAGATTTCAAAATGATCACTACAAGTGATCAAGAGGATGAAGACAAGCAAAGTAAACTCTCCCAACAGCCTGAAGACAACTCAATAGAGGAGGAGGATAGAGATCACCAAGAACCAGAAATCTCACAACAAGAGTTGCTTAGGCTCTATGCACCATTTCCCCAACTGCTCAATGGTGCTGTGGGGAAGAGAATATACTCAAGGTTTCTAGACTTGTTTGCATCTCTGCATGTGAACATACCATTCATCAAGGCCATCCAACAAATGCCTGCATTCATCAAGTATATGAAGGAACTTCTTCCCAGGAAAAGCTCACTCAAAGGAGGCCAAACTATAGTGTTGAACAAGGAATGTAGTGCCCTTATTCAACCTGAGTTACCTGCAAAAAGAAAAGACCCAGGGAGTTTTCACATCCCCTGTGCCATAGGAGAAACAATGTTCGATAGAGCACTTTATGATTTGGGGGCAAGCATCAACTTACTGCCATTATCCTTGGTAAAGAGGCTGCAAATCAATGAGATAATGCCCACAGATGTGGTCATCAGACTGGCTGACAAGACTCAAAAGCAAGCAATAAGAGTGGTGGAAAATGTGTTGCTAAAGGTTGGGAAATACTTTCTCCCAACAGACTTTGTCATCCTGGACATAGAAGAGAGTCACACTCACCTAATCATATTGGGAAGATCCTTCCTAGCTACAGCCAGAGCACTCATAGATGTGGAGCAAGGGGAGCTAATATTGAGGATCCATGATGAACGACTCAGCTTTAATATCTTCAAATTCTCACGAGAAGCAGACCAAGAGCACAAGGAACCAAGCAAAGATTATAATGAGATGTTGAAGGAGGAAGAAAGCACTGAAGCACACCCAACCTATCTGGAGACCCCTTTGGTTGATAAACAAGGGAAATAGCAACCACCACAGCTCAAGGAAAAGTTGGAGGAACCTAAACCTCTAGAGGGATGTGAAGACAACATCAAAACCCCCTTAGAGGAGGAAGTCATCAAGAGCAAGGCAATATCAAAAGACACAAGGAAGAAGGTACCAAGGAGGTGGAGGAAAAAAAAGATCCCTACGGAAGACTTTTCTCCAAGGGATAGAGTGATCTCAGCTTACTTCTCAGATATTCCCCCTAATCTCCCTACTGTACCATCTCAGTTACCTAAGGTCTTCACAATCAATAGAGTTCTTTCCCTGGAACATGTAGAGATCATTGATACAACCAATGGATACAAGTCCACAGCAAGAGGGGAGGACTTCAAGCATTACCAACCACCCTGATGAGGGAGAAACGTCAAGCTAGTGACGCTAAAGAAGCGCTTCATGGGAGGCAACCCATGTTTTATATGCTTTTAGAAGATAGTGAATAAATCAACATTTATGAATTCCAACCCAAACTTGAGAAACACTTGGCGAAAACCTTATTGTGCAGTATATAGTGAGGAACAAGTTTGGTGTTCAAAGCAAACCAAGATGCATGCTAGTCTTGGGAGCTTTGAACAAAAACTTTTCATCACAGTGCTCCAAACTAAGTTTGGTGTCACCCCATGGTGCCACCAAAATGCACATAAGGACCCACCAATAGTTAGTTAGTTAGTTGAAATTCATAAATAAATAATCTAATCTTTTCTTTTCTTTATTAGTTATAGCCGTAAAGGCTAAATTGTCTTTTTAAATATTATGTTTTACTTTTCTTATTTCATCTTTATAGGGAAAAGAAAAGGAGCATTGATGGGGATTGATTAGACAATTAAATGGGGGAGGTTCGACCACTTCATGAAGAGAACTACACACTTGTATCAAGAAGGAACGCATGGGGAAACGTTGCCATGCAACATTGAAGAAAGGAGACCCTTGAAGACCGAACCATTCACTCTTATTAAGCGAAGATCCTTGTCCTTCCTTCATGCACAACCCCAACCGTCCGTTAAGCAACCATTCTTGTAATCCACACCTTCCGTTCTCTCATGATCTCCCTATATAAGGGAACCTTAATGCAGCCTCACTCCTCACATTCAAATCCCCACTCTCCACACTTCATACTTTTGGCGTGCTAAACCCCTTCATCACAATTTGTCCTAGCCAACCCATTCTTCACCTATCCGTATCCTCAAATCACCTCAAAACAGCAACTCAAACTCATGGCATCATCAAGCTCAAAGAGGAAAAAGAGAAAGGAACCCATGGAGAGTGTTCCATTCGATGAGAAGAGATTCAAAACTGCCTTTCATGAACGTGAATTTGAGCGGATAAGGGTCAGAAAGATATTACCAGAATTAATCTTCCAAATCAATGCAAATGAGTCACCACAGATTTGGGAGAAAATCGAAGAGAGAGGGTGGCAATTGCTCACAAGTCTAGAGGGGAAGATTAATGGAAACCTCATCAAAGAATTCTATGCAAATGTAGTGAGAGAAGACAAGACCAAGGCCCCAACCTTCAAAAGCTATGTGAGAGGAAAGGAGGTGGACTTCAGCCCAAATGCCATAACAAGAGCTCTTCACCTGAAATCACCTCATTTTGATGAGGCCAGCTATCAGGAAAGGATAAGTAAAAGCCCTGACAATGATGAGCTCACAGAGATAGTGACGGACATCTGTGTTATAGCAGCTGATTGGGAGAGGTACGTAGATGGGAGACCTAAGTTCATCAAGAGGGGAGACCTTAGCCCTGAAGCCAAGGGGTGGTTTGAACTCGTAAGGAGGTCCATTCTACCAGCTGCAAATAATTTAGAGGTAAACATCAATCGAACTACTATGGTACATTGCTTAGTACAGGGTGGGGAGATCAATGTGCACGAACTCATCGCTGAGGGGATTCAAGATTCAGCTAAGAAGGCTGATTCAGGTGCCAAGCGCTGGTACCCTAGCACCATTCTCAGGTTGTGCAACAAGGCCAAAGTAGTATTTGAGGACAGCAATCCAGACTGGGTGAACCCAGGGAGGCCAGTTACACTCGAGCGATTGGTCTATACCACACCTGCTCAGCAACAAAGAAGGCCACATATAGGAAAGCAAAAAGCCAAGGAAGGAACTCATCAAGAGAAATATCATCAGGAAGAATATCAACAAGAAGAGCATCATGACCTAGCCAACCTGAATATGACTCACCTTCTAAGAGCCATTGAGGATTTGGGAATGAGACATATGGAGGGACAAGAGCAAATACTTCACATTCAGTCCAACCGGATGAGACAACAAGAAGAGTGGCAGAAACAACACATGGAGCAGCAACAGGAGCAATACTCCCAACTCACTCAAGCCATCCACCAAGTTATTGAGAGGCAAGAGCGTCAAGATAAACGCCTTCAAGAACTCAACCAGCGGCAACTAGCTCAAATGAAATCATTCAATGAGTTCAATGTGCTGAATGAAGGAAGGCAGTTACATAGGGAGGAGTTCAACGTAAACACTCAGGCCAGGTTGAACTACATGTCCAGCAATATGCATTATCTACATTATGCTATTCCAACATATGATGAGGTCCAAAAAGAGTTTGTTGAACAAGAAGAAAGGAAGGTGAAACAGCAGAAGGACACACTAAAGAAGAAGATGGAAGATGCTGGTTTCTAGAAGAAACTGCTTGGGAAAGGCAAAGGAAGTGGGAGCACAAGCACTCAAGAAAAACACCAAGAGGACAAGCAAGAAGGAGAGCATGGGCAACCACAAGAGTAAAAGGTGGTGGAGCTCCTTCTTTGGTCTCTCTTTTTTCATTTTGAAATAAGGAAGATCTTGTATGAAATAGAACATGCTTCCATACTAGTTTGAACAACTTTCAATTATGCAATTTAAGTTTTCTGTTGAAAAAGTCTATGCTTGCAAGTCTTTATGTTACTGCATCATACCATTACTTATTGTATGCTTGAATCAAATGAAAAGAGAATGTTTATGTTATAAAAGACCAAAGTGGAGTTCATAATATGGAAGTGCATTCATTAGTCTTTGGTGTGATCATAAGTTAGCTAAGTTGGTTCAACCATAAGGTGGGATGACAACTATCTGTCCTGAATACTATACTTTGAATATACCCATGAGACTAAGTAAATAACAAGATCCTAATAAGAGAAAGGGAAAGAACACTTATAGTGAAAAACAAAAGAAAAAGAGTAAGCAATAAGGCTAGGTACCAATGGTTTTAATCTTGAGGCATGTGTCTGTGGTGTTCCTGTGTAAGGGATTTACTTGGATGAATAAGCTCTTAGGGGTGCCTTATCACTTGGTAACTTGGGTTAACTAACTCGGGATTATCAGCTGAAAGTCCACTATCAAGAGTAACCCTCACTACAGAGCATTTAGTAACCCAAAGAGGTGCTGGACACCAAGGTTTCAAGAAGGAAAATAAATGAACCAGATGCCTGTGGTGTGTATGTATGGGGGAGAGACTTGAGGGAGTAAGTCCTTAGGGATGTCTCATCATCTAGCACCTTGAACCAACTGGTTCGGGAGTGTTGGCTGAAAGCTTATCTTAAAGAGTTGCCCCCTTACAGAGCACTTAGCTTGAAGAACACAAATAAGCCCTGGAATGACAATAAAAGGATCAATAAAAGTCTCATGGGATGTAAGCAAAGTTAGTGTTTTAGGACATGATAAAGGTCTGAAAGCCAATAATGGAATGAACCTAAGTTGCTTAGGGACAAGACTTCCACAAAAATGACGCATTTCTCGTGGCACTCCATTCATCATTCTCTTGTTTCAGTACTTGCTTAGGGACAAGCAAGCTTTAAGTTTGGTGTTGTGATGCCAGGGCATCTTGGCCAGTTTTACTAACCTTTTCTTTACTGTTTTTAGAGTAGTTTCATGCATTTCTTTAGGAAATAAGCTAGTTTTGGATAGATATTCACTTACGCCTTGATTCAAGCATACATTGTGCATTTTACATGATTTCATGAGGATTTTGCATGAGTTTAGTGACAAATTGTATGTTGCATTACCCATGACTTGGATTAGAACTTTGATGCACTCTATTGCTTGATTTCAGAACCAAAGGAAGCAAGGAAGAATCACTTAGCAGTCACGTTAATCTAATTAACGTAGCCACTAACGTGGAATGGGAGGTGACTTGCAAGTTAATGAGAAAAGTGATTGCCAATAACGCTCTCAGAGCCATCATTGCCCACGTTAAGAGTCACGTTAACTAGGTTAACGTGAACTCTAACGTTAAGAAGGAACTTTGGGCCAACGTTAGTGACACTTAACATTATCACTAACGTTGGCCAATGATCATAAGTGGCTGATGAGCGGATATTTTATACGCTTTTTGGGGGTAATTTCATGTAGATTTTAGTATGTTTTAATTAGTTTTTAGTTAAATATTATTAGTTTTTAGGCAAAAACCATATTTCTGGACTTTACTATGAGTTTGTGTATTTTTCTGTGATTTCAGGTATTTTCTGGCTGAAATTGAGGGAGCTGAGCAAAAATCTGAGTTAGGCTGAAAAAGGACTGTTGATGCTGCTGGATTCTGACCTCTCTGCACTCGAAATGGATTTTCTAGAGCTACAGGAGTTCAATTGGCGCGCTCTCAACGGCGATGGAAAGTAGACATCCAGGGCTTTCCAGCAATATATAATAGTTCATACTTTGCGCAAAGATAGACGACGTAAACTGGCGTTCAATGCTAGTATCATGCTGCTGTCTGGCGTCCAGCGCCAGAAACAGGTTACAAGCTGGAGTTCAACGCTAGAAACAGGTTACAACCTGGCGTTGAACGCCCAAAACAGCCCCAAGCACGTGAGAAGCTTAAGTCTCAGCCCCAGCACACACCAAGTGGGCCCCAGAAGTGGATTTCTACACTATCTATCATAGTTTACTCATTTTCTATAAACCTAGGTTACTAGTTTACTATTTAAACAACTTTTAGAGATTTACTTTGCACCTCATGACATTTTCATATCTGAATTTTATACACTTTGACGGCATGAGTCTCTAAACTCCATTGTTGGGGGTGAGGAGCTCTGCAGCGTCTCGATGAATTAATGCAATTATTTCTATTCCTCCATTCAAACGTGTGTGTTCCTATCTAAGATGTTCATTCACGCTTAATTATGAAGAAGGTGATGATCTGTGACACTCATCACCTTCCTCAACCCATGAACGTATGCCTGACAAACACCTCCGTTCTACATCAGATTGAATGAGCTTCTCTTAGATTCCTTAATCAGAATCTTCGTGGTATAAGCTAGAATTGATGGCGGCAACTCTTGAGGATCCGGAAAGTCTAAATCTTGTCTGTGGTATTCCGAGTAGGATTCAAGGATTGAATGGCTGTGACGAGCTTTAAACTCGCGATTGCTGGGCGTGATGACAAACGCAAAAGGATCAATGGATCCTATTCCAACATGATCGAGAACCAACAGCTGATTAGCTGTACTGTGACAGAGCATCTGGACTGTTTTCACTGAGAGGATGGGAGGTAGCCACTGACAATGGTGACACCCTACATACAGCTTGCCATGGAGGGAACTTTGCACTTTTCCATGCATGGAATATTACATTACAGAAATTCAGAGGACAAAGCATCTCCAAAACTCCAACATATTCTCCATTAATAAAGTAACAATTACTTATTCCAAACACTTTTACTTCTTACAATTAAATCCAAATAACTTTATTGGCATCCTGACTAAGATTAATAAAATAAACATAGCTTGCTTCAAACCAATAATCTTCGTGGGATCGACCCTTACTCACGTAAGGTATTACTTGGACGACCCAGTGCACTTGCTGGTTAGTTGTGCGGAATTGTCAAGAATTGTGATTTTCAATTTCGTGCACCAAGTTTTTGGCACCGTTGCCGGGGATTGTTCGAGTTTGAACAACTAAAGGTTTATTTTATTTCTTAGATTAGCAATAGTTTATTTTTGTTGTTATAGAGTCATTAAATTCTGATAGGATAATTCTTTTTAAAAATTTTTCAAAAATATTATTTTTCTTTACCAATTTTAATCTTTTTCGTGAGTTTAGTGTCTTGTTCTAAGTTTGGTGTCAATTGCATATTTTATATTTTTCCTTTAAATTTTCGAATTTGTGTTTTTTTTGTTCTTCATTGATCTTTAAGTTGTTCTTGTTTATTTTTCTTATTTGATCTTGAATTTTTCTTGTTCTGTGTCTTTTCTTGTTTTTCTTGTGCTAATCCAAAGCATTAGTCTTCCAAAAGAAATATACCTGTTCATACCCTGACCGGGCTCCTCCAAACTCGGCAAAATTCATAAAGGGTCCGACCTCGTCCTAAAGCTCACGCCTAAAGGTCGGACCTCGGACAAAAAGCAAGGAAGGCCCATCAAAAGGAACGCAGCCCAAACCTAAAGGCCGAAAAAGGCCTAGAAGAGGCGGTTCCGCAAAGATAGAGATAAACTCCCAAAAGATAAGATAAGATAAGAATATCTTATCCAGGGAAGATCATTGCCAAACTACTATAAGTACACTGGAGCACCCAGGTATGGCATTCATTCCACATTCTACGCATATCTGCTTGGACCCATGCTAACTTAAGCATCGGAGTGTCATTGCAGGTACAACCACCAACCACTCTGCATATCAAGCTCGGGTCCCTGAACCCCCACCTCGGGCCTCCCCAGACGACCGAGCTACACGTTTCAGGTAACCCTCGGAATATTGGCGCCGTTGCAGGGGACCTGGAAGTCATCCCTCTATCATGGCGGACGACCCTCTCAACAATGACCACGCTGCATCTGAACAAGAGGACGAAATTGACACCGGAGAACGACTGGACAGCCCTCTATCACCACGCACTCCAGGAGGAAACAAACAGAATCGCCAAAAGACATCACTCCCAAATAAAGATCCATAAAATTCCAAAAATGAGAAGAACTCGGAGATTCTAGAAACAGTCCGGGCACAACAAGACCGACTGAAACAACTCGAAGAGGACATAAAGAAGCAGAAAGAAACTGAACAAGATCTGAGAAGGGAGACTCGAAAGCGCAGAGAATTAGAAGAAAAACTGCGGAAAATAGAGGCCAACCTGAAAGACCGAACAGAACGCGGCACCACCCCCGAAAGCAACCATGATCCCTTCACGCGAGAGATCATGAAGGAGAAGGTACCGCGAAACTTCAAACCACCCGATATGGATCTCTACGACGGCACCACCGATCCAAGTCACCACCTCAGCAACTTCAGAAGCAGAATGTACCTAGTCGACGCCTCCGACGCAATTCGGTGCAAAGCCTTCCCCACCACTCTCACCAAGTCAGCCATGAAGTGGTTCAACAATCTGCCACCAAGATCAATCACCAGCTTCGAAGACCTGACCAAAAAATTCCTAACAAGGTTCTCTATTCAAAAGGACAAGACAAAACATGCCCCCAGTCTACTCGGGATCAAGCAAGGTAACCAAGAAACTCTCCGAGAATACATGGAGCGATTCAACAAAGCCTGCCTGGACATACAACACTTGCCCACTGAAGCAGCCATCATGGGACTAGCAAACGGCCTAAAAGAAGGACCGTTAGCCAATCCCTATCCAAACGATACCCGACCTCCCTATACGAGGTGCAGGAGCGGGTAGAAAAATATATCAACATGGAGGAAACCTCCCAGCTAAGAGACTCTTCAAAGAAGGAATCAACCTACCCACTCCGAGATCGGGATCGGGAACAGAAGAAGAAAGAAGACCCCAACTCGGACAAGCCACGGAAGTACCACAACTACACCCCCCTCCGAGTCTCCCTGGTAGACGTCTACAGAGAAGTATGCCACACCGAAAAGATCCCACCGCCCCGACCGCTAAAACACAAGAGAGCGGGAAGAGATCGGTCCGAATACTGTGAATATCACAAGCTCTACGGTCATTCTACTAACGACTGCTACGACCTAAAAAATGTTATAGAAAAGCTAGCCAGAGAAGGAAAACTCGACAGATACATAGCAGAGAAAGGACAAGAGACCAGAAAGAGAAGGCGGGGAGACAACGAAGATCGGGCCGAACAAACCCGCGAACCCCTGAAAGACATGTTCACATGATAAATGGAGGTTTTGCAGGCGGAGGAACATCCAAATCCTCGCGAAAAAGACACCTCAAAGAAGTCTATCACGTCCGAGAAGACAGTCCCCATCCCGAATTACCTACTATCTCATTTACCCGAGAAGATGCTCAAGGGATAATTCCCGGGCACGACGATCCAATGGTAGTCACCATTATCCTAGCAAACGCCAACTTACATCGAACCCTGATTGACCAGGGAAGCTCAGCAGATATCCTGTTCAAAACGGCCTTCGACAAGCTTGGACTTGAAGAAAAAGAACTAAAGGCCTATCCCACCGACCTATTTGGACTAGGGGATACCCCGATCCATCCCTTAGGATACATCTCGCTACACACTACCTTTGGAAGAGGCGAGCAATCCAAAACATTAAGCATCGACTACATCATAGTCGACGTCACTTCAGCATACAATGCCCTCATTGGGCGACCAACCCTGAACAGGCTGGCAGCTATAGTCTCGACCCCACACCTCTGTATGAAGTTCCCTACCGCAAAAGGAATCGCTACCCTTAAAGGCGACCAAAAACTAGCGCGGCGATGCTACAACGAAAGCCTAAGCCTAAAAGGGAAAGAGGTCAACACAATCGAACTCGGACGAGTTCAAGCCCGAGAAGATCTTCGACCACAACCAGAGGGAGAAACCGAAAAAGTCCAGATTGGGAACACACCTGAAAAAATAACAAACATAGGAGCAAACCTCGAGGCAGGCCTAAAAGAGGAACTCATAACCCTCTTAAAGGAGAATTCCGACCTCTTCGCCTGGAAAGCCTCCGACATGCCAGGCATAAGCCCCGACCTGATGTGCCATAAGCTATCAGTGTACCCGGGATCCCGACCTGTCCAACAAAGACGCCGGAAGCTCGGACCCGAGCGCATGCAAGCAATAGAAGAACAAGTACAAGCACTGCTAGATGCAGGGTTCATTAGGGAAGTAAAATACCCCCTATGGCTCGCAAACGTGGTCCTGGTAAAAAAGCCCAACGGAAAATGGAGGATGTGCGTCGATTACACGGATCTCAACAAAGCCTGCCCCAAAGACCCATATCCACTACCAAACATCGACGCCTTAGTAGACGCAGCCTCAGGCTATAGATATCTCTCCTTCATGGACGCATACTCGGGATACAATCAAATCCCAATGTACGGACCCGACCAAGAAAAGACCTCGTTCATAACCCCAAGGGAAAACTACTGCTACGTAGTAATGCCCTTCGGGCTGAAGAACGCAGGGGCAACCTACCAGAGGCTAATGAACAAAGTGTTCTCAGAGCACATCGGATTACAGCTGGAGGTGTATGTCGACGACATGCTGGTAAAGACACAAGAAGACAAAAACTTGCTGACCGACCTCACCAGTATCTTCGGTACCCTCAGAAAACACAACATGAGACTTAACCCGACAAAGTGCACCTTCGCCGCAGAAGCCGGAAAGTTCTTAGGCTTCATGCTTACTCAAAGAGGCATCGAAGCAAACCCGGACAAATGCCAAGCGATACTCAATATGAAGAGCCCAACGTGTGTCAAAGAAGTACAACAACTGAATGGAAGGCTAGCCGCCCTATCAAGATTCTTGGCAGTATCAGCAATAAAGTCACTACCTCTCTACTCACTCCTAAAGAAAGGGAAACCCTTCTCATGGACCCCAGAGTGCGAAAAAGCCTTTCAAGAATTCAAGGAATTCCTCGGGCAGCCACCAATCCTAACCCGACCTTTAAAAGGAGAAGAGCTCGTACTATACCTCTCGGTTGGACATCGAGCAGTCGCTTCAGCATTAATACGAGAAAATGACCAAGGACAACACCCCATATACTTTGTAAGCAAGGCACTACAAGGGGCCGAATTAAACTACCAGAAGATAGAAAAATTCGCCTACGCCCTAGTGTTCACAGCTCGGAGGCTCCGTCCCTACTTCCAAGCCCACACCATCAAAGACCGGACAAACCAACCCATGAGGCACATCCTCCAAAAAACAGACCTGGCAGGACGAATACTGCAATGGGCGGTGGAACTGTCCGAGTTCGACCTCCACTATGAAACCCGGACTGCCATAAAATCTCAGTATCTAGCCGACTTCATCGCAGAATACACTGAGACCCCTGGAACCCCCCTCTCATGGAACCTGTATGTCGACGGGTCCTCAAACAAAACTGGAAGCGGAGCCGGGGTTATACTCGAAAGCGACCAAGGAACGCGGATAGAACTATCCCTAAAATTCGAGTTCCAGGCTTCGAACAACCAAGCCGAACACGAGGCCCTACTAGCAGGTCTAAAGCTAGCCGAAGAGGTCGGAGCCCAGAAAATCACGATCTTCAGCGACTCCCAGGTCGTCACATCACAAGTAAATGGAAGCTACCAGGCCAAAGACCCCACCATGAAAAAATACCTGGACCAAACACAGGCACAACTACGCCACTTTTCAGAGATACAGATTCAGCACATACCTCGGGAACAAAATGCCCGGGCAGACGCCCTCTCAAAGCTTGCCAGCACCAAGCCCGGAGGCAACAACAGAAGCCTCCTCCAGGAAACCTTACAATCTCCCTCCGTGCTAAGAGAGGAAGAAACACTAAATATATCCAACCAACAGCAAGGATGGATGACCCCCATACTCAACTATCTGAAGTCAAGAACTCTCCCCGCCGAAAGAAAGGAAGCTAAAAGACTCACGAAAGACGCCCAGAATTATACACTAATTCACGACGTATTATACAGAAGAGGATTCTCAAACCCCCTCCCCAGGTGCGTCCCGACCTCAGAGACAAAGAGCGTCCTCGAAGAAATCCACGGAGGTATGTGTGGGAACCACCTCGGAGCTCGGGCATTATCCAAGAAAGTAGTCCGAGCCGGGTTCTACTGGCCGACTCTGCAAAGAGACGCAACGGAATTTGTGAAAATATGCCCCCCTGCCAAAAACACGCCAATTTTCACAAAGCACCACCCGAAGACCTTATCAGCGTCACCGCACCATGGCCCTTCGCAAAATGGGGACTTGACCTACTCGGCCCGTTCCCCCAAGGACCGGGGCAAGTCAAATACCTCATAGTAGGGGTCGACTACTTCACAAAGTGGATCGAAGCTGAACCCTTAGCTACCATTACAGCTCAGAAAAGTCGCAAATTCCTATACAAAAACATCGTCACAAGGTTCGGAGTCCCCTACTCCATCACCACAGACAATGGAACACAGTTCACAGACGCAAGTTTTCGGAACTTGGTGGCCGAGCTAAAAATCAAACAGCAATTCACCTCAGTCGAGCACCCACAAGCCAATGGACAAGCAGAGGCCGCAAATAAAGTCATCTTGGCCGGGTTAAAACGAAGACTCCAAGAGGCCAAAGGGGCATGGGCCGAGGAGCTCCCCCAGGTACTATGGGCATATCGGACAACTCCACACTCTACAACGGGAGAATCGCCATTCCGACTAGCTTACGGGATGGAGGTAATGATTCCTATCGAAATAGATGAAGGGTCACCCAGAGTCATCTTCTACAACGAAGAAGGTAACCCGCAGGCACAAAAGGAAGAACTCGACCTCCTCCCCGAGGTCCGAGAAAGAGCTCGGATCCAAGAAGAAGCCTTAAAACGGCGAACGGCCCTCAGATACAATCAGAAAGTAATAAAACGAAGCTTCTCCATTCACGACCTGATTCTAATCCGAAATGACATCGGAACACAAAAGTCGGGAGAAGGGAAGCTAGCTGCAAATTGGAAGGGACCCTACAAGGTAACGGAAGTCTTAGGAACAGGCTATTACAAAATATCCGACCTAGAAGGCAATGAGTTACCCAGGGCCTGGCACGCCTGTAATTTAAGACGATACTACAGCTAGAAAAACTTGACCCGAGGTGTACTCTTTTTCCCTACAAGGGTTTTTTAATGAGACACCCGGACAAGAAAAACACCCGACCTAGCCAAGGGTAAACACTCTGTAAATATTCTTTTCTTTTTTAATACTAATCGAATTTTTCTTTTCTTTTCTTTTTCCCTTCTCATGATAAAACAAATCCTGAAAAGTATCCCGCCAAGGCGCATTAATTTATGCTCGGCAAAACGCAAAAAATCATTTGCCAAGAGACCACACAAGGTCGGCAAAGATAAAAGCGACGAGGTTCAAATTAATGTGAGAAGTTATAAAGCAACTCTGAAAAGACTCAAAAGCCAAAATAAAAGAAGTTGCAAAAATAACTTAAAGAACCGACCAATAACAAGGTCGGACCCAACAAAGGGAATACACCGAGGTCCGAGTAAAAGCCCGGATACAAGAAGAAGCCTTAAAACGGCGAAAAGGCCAAAGAAAACAAGGATTTCGAAAAACGCTTACTAAAAGGTTGCTATACAAAAACAACTAAAAAGTACAAGCGAAAAAACGAAATCAATTGGTAAAACAAAGTTTCAAAAAGCGCTAGCTAAAAGGTTGTTATCCAAAAAAACAACTAAAAAGCATAAAGCGGAACTACAAGCCAAAACGCAAACAAAACACCACATAATAAGCTAAAAAGTTACTACAAGTAGCTAATAGCAAAAAGGTGTTCAAAGTATTTAAACCATCCAAAAAGAGCCCTCAGGCCGGGCACAAAACCAAAGACAAAGGATTACAGAGAATCAAGATCCTTTCCGGACTCCACATCAGTAGGAGGCTGCGGAGGAAGAACCATAGAAATCGGGACAGCCTTGACAGCACCGTCATCTCGGTTTAAAACCTCCACACCAGACTCCTCCCTGGTCGGAGGTGAGGTCGGGTTCGCAACCGGAACTTCGGGGTCAGACACCGGAACCTCATCCTCATTGGGAGCAGGAACAATCCTTCCCTCCACGACAACATTATCCATACTGAATAAACTCAGATCCAGGTCAGGGGCAAGAACCCGGACCTGAGCCTTCAAATTTTCATACATAGCATCCATACCCTTAGCCACATGCCCTTCTAGCTCATAAAAATCATCCTGAGCGGATTGCAACTTCTCCTTTGCCTCCACAAGCTCGGCAAATGTTCGAGTATAACTCTCCTTCGCCGCCTTCGCCATCTCCTCAGATGCATTCGCTGCCGCCACAGCCGCAGTAGCTTTAGCTTTCTCCTTCTCCAAAGATGCCTCCAGCTCAGTAATCCTAGCAGCCTTCAGCTTACTAAACCTCTCGAGCTCAGACTGAGCCTTCTCAAGTCGGGAACTGGTCGCACCAATGGGGGATTTCTTGAACTCCCGGGCAATAGCGGCATGAAGACTAGCCATCCGGACTCAGCTCCGCGCCATATACTGAAAATGGTGCTCCATAGACACATCATCAGTAGAAATAAAGGTCTGAGGGAGAATATGCTGTTCAACCCAACCAAGAGCATCAAAATCCTTGTCATTAAAACCCGCAAGCTCTTGAGAGGTCTTCTGTTTCTTGGGAGGAGGACCCGAGGACGAAGGCGGGGAAGAGTGACCGGGTCCAGAGGTCGGAGGATCTTGATTTACAGGTCGGAACTGGGGAGTCGGAATAGTCTTCGACCGAGTAGTGACACCCACGGTAGTCTTCTTCGGAGAAGATCGGGCAGAAGCCTCCACAGCCTCAATATTTCGAGCGGCCACAGACTTCTTCGTCCGACGAAGGTACTTCATGGAATCCGCCTGAGAAGACATCTCTGCAGAAATAAAAGAAAAGGATTACCACAACAGAAAAATCCACCAAAACAAGCAAAGCCAAAATACTGAAAAAGATGAGTCTCGGAGAGGTCGGGAACTACCTAACTCGGAACGGAGAAGGCTTGGATCTCCCAACATTTTCTTCGTGTCCAAGTGAGGTGCCCGACCCCATAAACTGCTTACCACACCCACAAAAGCCTGCTCCACCTCATCTAGACTCTCAAAGGTATACTTAGTAGACACTACATTCTCCTGCCAACAAAGAGGAAAAGAAGGCTCCCCACTCTCATCTAGAAAGAAAGGTCGGACGTCTCCAGTAGCCCGGACCTTGAAATAAAAGTTCTTAAAATCGTGAAAGGACTCATCATACAGGGTACAAAACTTCCTTCCCTGGTTAGCCCTAAAAGAGACCCAAGATACCTTTCCTCCACCCGACCCCGGCCTCGTCAACGCAAACAAATAGGAAAAAAGAGAAATAGAGGGAGCAACGCCCAAAAACTGACACAAAAGTTGAAACAGCTTTAAAAACGCCCAAGAATTTGGATGGAGCTGCGTAGGAGCAAGATTATAAGACCATAACACCTCGGACTCCAGATCGGTAAAGGGAAGTCGGACATTCAGCTTAGAGAAAAAACAATCATAAGCATAAAAAAAGAGCTTCTCAGAACTATCTAGGGGCGGGAAGCACACTCTCTCCTCGGAATCCGGAGCTACTAGTTCATAATCCCTCTCAGACTCTCTATTCTCACATATGCTATAATGCCTACGGAATCTAACTAGATACTCAGAATCTACCACAGAAGGGACTCTTAGAGGAGAAGGGTCTACCCAATCAAGACCACATGGAATTTTAGTCGACATCGCTTGAAGAACCTTTCGAGACATAAAATTCTTACCTACAAAGAAGAATACAACAGCAAGCAAAAATCACATAAAGAAGACAGCAAAAACCCATTCAAGCAATGCAAGAAACAAAGAACCCCACGAAAGAAAATGCGGCAACCCGGAACTAAAAAAATACCAGAGAACAAAAAGAGCCCCCCCCCCCATATACAAACAACAAGCAATGGCGGCGCCTCTTTTCGGGGCAACCCAGGCATAAAGAAAAAGAAACAAACAAGAGCCACACAAAGAACAGAAGCATATGTGCACAAGAAAAGAGAAACATGGGAACAAACCTGGAAAAAGGAAACGAAGACGACGAGCTCCGAAGCAAGGAGAACGAAACGACGGCACAGAGAAAAACCCCAGAAAGACACACGGAGAGATTCGGGGAAACAGAGCAAAGAGAAAGAAGAAGCAGTGCTCGAAAAAGGATAAAGAAAAACAAAACGCAGAAAAGGAGGAAAGGGGCAAATAAATAAAGCCTTCACAGGACCCGAACGGAAATCGAGGAAAAAACGGTAAAAATGCAATAAATGCAGGAACGACCATTTTTTGAAATTTTGAAAAACTACTATGCCCGATCTCGACCTCCCAAAAAGGACGAACTCGGGCAGGGGCACTGTTCATACCCTGACCGGGCTCCTCCAAACTCGGCAAAATTCATAAAGGGTCCGACCTCGTCCTAAAGCTCACGCCTAAAGGTCGGACCTCGGACAAAAAGCAAGGAAGGCCCATCAAAAGGAACGCAGCCCAAACCTAAAGGCCGAAAAAGGCCTAGAAGAGGCGGTTCCGCAAAGATAGAGATAAACTCCCAAAAGATAAGATAAGATAAGAATATCTTATCCAGGGAAGATCATTGCCAAACTACTATAAGTACACTGGAGCACCCAGGTATGGCATTCATTCCACATTCTACGCATATCTGCTTGGACCCATGCTAACTTAAGCATCGGAGTGTCATTGCAGGTACAACCACCAACCACTCTGCATATCAAGCTCGGGTCCCTGAACCCCCACCTCGGGCCTCCCCAGACGACCGAGCTACACGTTTCAGGTAACCCTCGGAACAATACCTATTCAGAACAATTGTTACATTTTTTGCCCAATTGGCTAGAGCGTTGGACTATGTTCTTGGTAATTGGGTATCTTTATTTCAAAACTTCTTTTAAAAATAATTTTTCTTGATTTAATCTTGTGCCAAACTTTAAGTTTGGTGTTTTATTGTTAATTTTTCTTCAATTTTCGAAAATTTAGTGAAGTTTTCTAAAAATTTTAAGTTTGGTGTTCTTTCTTTTGTTCTTGGTGTTCTTGTGAATCTTCAAGGTGTTCTTGAGTCTTTCTTGTGTTTTGATCTTAAAATTTTTAAGTTTGGTGTTCCTTGGTGTTTTCCCTCCAAAATTTTTGAAAATAAGGAGCATTAGATCTAAAAATTTTAAGTCTTGTGTCTTTTATGTGTTTTTCTCTTTCATCATAAAATTCAAAATTCAAAAAAAAAAATCTTTTCTAACTAATTTTAAACTATATTTTCGAAATTTTTATATAAAAATTCAGATTTCAATTTCAAAATTTTTCAATTCTTATTTTTTAATATATATTTTATTATCTTTTTCAAAAATTTTATCCTAACCACTTTCTCCTTTTCCTCAAATTTTTCGAAAATCTTCAAAAAAATATTTTCATTTTTTTATTTATTTTATTTCGTTTTTATTTGTTTTATTTTTACTTTATTTTATAAAATAAATTTTTATAAAATAAATAATATCAACATTCATACCATCTCCTTTATTCCATCATGGGACTAAGTGGAAATGAACAGTCCAGGAGGACTCTGGGGTCATATGCTAACCCCACTACTGCTTCATATGGGAGTAGTATCTGTATACCCTCCATTGGAGTTAGTAGCTTTGAGTTGAATCCTTAGCACATTATCATGGTGCAGCAAAGCTGTCAGTATTCCGGTCTTCCACACGAAGAATCTACAGAGTTTCTGGCACAATTTTTGCAAATTGCTGACAAAGTACATGATAAGGAAGTAGATCAGGATGTCTACAGATTATTACTGTTTCCATTTGCTATAAAAGATCAAGCTAAGAGGTGGTTAAATAACCAACCTAAGAACAGCATAAAGACATGGAAACAGCTGTCAGAAAAATTCCTGAATCACTATTTCCCTCCAAAACGGATGACACAGCTAAGACTAAGCATCCAAGGCTTCAAACAAGGAGATAATGAATCCCTTTATGATGCCTAGGAGAGATACAGAGAGATGCTAAGAAAATGCCCCTCTGAGATATTTTCAGAATGGGTGCAATTAGACATCTTCTACTATGGGCTTACAGAAAAATCTCAGATCTCTCTAGATCACTCAGCTGGTGGATCTATACATATGAGAAAAACAATTGAAGAAGCCCAAGAACTCATTGATACAGTTGCCAGAAATCAGCATCTTTACCTAAGCAGTGAATCTTCCATGAAAGAAGAAGCTAAAACAGTAACTGCTGAACTCAGTCCTGTGGATCAGGCTAATGAATTCAATCAGCAATTAGACTTTCTAACTCAGCAGCTAGCCGAATTCAAGGAAATATTACAGGAAACAAGAATGGCTAACAGGAATATGGAAGTACAGTTAAAGCAAACAGAAAAGCAACTGTCAAAATAAATAGCAGAAGAATGCCAAACAGTTCAATTAAGAAGTGGGAAAACATTAAATACCTCACTTCAAAGCAGCAGGAAGCCAAGAAATGAACAAATGGCTACTCAAAATCCCTCTGAGGACAATCAGAGCCCATAGAGGAATAATGCTGGCGCTGAACGCCCAGACCATGCTCACTCCTGGCTTTCAATGCCAGAAACAAGCATGAATCCGGCATTGAACGCCCAAAGGGAGCACAGTTCTGGCGTTCAGACGCCAGTAATAGATAAAGAGTTGGCGTCTAACGCCACTCCAGCTTCCACCCCTGGCATTCAAATGCCAGTGGGGGATCAGTCATATACAAGTGCTGATAACAACCCTTCTAAAAAGGCTTCCCAACCCACTTCTGTAAGTAATAAACCTGCAGCAACAAAGGTTGAGGAATATAAAGCCAAAATGCCTTATCCTCAAAAACTCTGCCAAGCGGAACAGGATAAGCAATTTGCTCGCTTTGCAGACTATCTCAGGACTCATGAAATAAAGATTCCGTTTGCAGAAGCACTTGAGCAAATACCCTCTTATGCTAAGTTCATGAAAGAGATCTTAAGTCATAAGAAGGATTGGAGAGAAACTGAAAAAGTTTACCTCACTGAAGAATGCAGTGCAGTCATTTTGAAAAGCTTACCTGAGAAGCTTAAAGACCTCGGGAGCTTTATGAACCATGCACATTAGAGGGTAACTGTACCAAGCAAGCTCTATGTGATCTTGGGGCAAGTATCAACCTAATACCTGCATCTATTATCACAAAGCTCGGTTTGACTGAAGAAGTCAAACCAACCCGGATATGTCTTCAACTTGCTGATGGCTCCATTAAATACCCATCAGGTGTGATTGAAGACATGATTGTCAAGGTTGGGCCATTTGCCTTTCCTACTGACTTTGTGATGCTGGAAATGGAGGAGCACAAGAGTGCAACTCTCATTTTAGGAAGACCTTTCCTAGCAACTGGCTGAACCCTCATTGACATCCAAAAAGGGGAAGTAACCCTGAGAGTCAATGAGGAGGAGTTCAAGCTGAATGTTGTCAAAGCCATGCAACATCCAGACACCCCAAATGACTGCATGAGTGTTGATATCATTGACTCTCGGGTAAGAGAGGTCAATATGGCTGAGAGTCTCGAATCAGAATTAGAGGACATCCTTAAAGATGTTCAGCCTGATTTGGAGGAATCAGAGAGAATAATAGAACCTCTGAAAATCCCTCAGGAAGAGGAGAAACCCCCAAACCCGAGCTCAAACCATTACCACCATCCCTGAAATATGCATTTCTGGGAGAAGGTGATACCTTTCCTGTAATCATAAGCTCTACCTTAGAGCCACAGGAAGAGGAAGCACTAATTCAAGTGCTAAGGACACACAAGACAGCTCTTGGGTGGTCCATCAGTGATCTTAAGGGCATTAGCCCAGCCAGATGCATGCACAATATCCTATTGGAGGGTGACGCCAAGCCAGTGGTTCAACCACAAAGGCGGCTGAATCCAGCCATGAAGGAAGTGGTGCAGAAGGAGGTCACTAAATTACTAGAGGTTGGGATTATTTATCCTATTTCTGACAGCCCCTGGGTAAGCCCAGTCCAGGTTGTCCCTAAGAAAGGTGGCATGATAGTGGTTCACAATGAAAAAAATGAACTGGTTCCTACAAGAACAGTTATAGGGTGGCGTATGTGTATTGATTATAGAAGGCTCAATATAGCCACCAGAAAGGATCATTTTCCTTTACCATTCATAGACCAGATGCTAGAAAGACTAGCAGGTCATGAATACTACTGCTTCCTGGATGGATATTCAGGTTATAATCAAATTACAGTAGATCCCCAGGATCAAGAAAAAATGGCATTCACATGTCCATCTGGAGTATTTGCATACAGAAGGATGCCATTTGGCCTGTGCAATGCACCTGCAACCTTTCAGAGGTGCATGCTCTCAATTTTTTCTGATATGGTGGAAAAATTTCTGGAAGTCTTCATGGATGACTTTTCAGTATTTGGAGACTCATTTAGCTCATGTCTTAACCATCTAGCACTTATTCTAAAGAGATGCCAAGAGACTAACCTGGTTTTAAACTGGGAGAAATGTCACTTTATGGTGACTGAAGGAATTGTCCTTGGGCATAAAATTTCGAACAAGGGAATAGAGGTGGATCAAGCTAAGGTAGAGGTAATTGAAAAATTACCACCACCTACCAATGTTAAGGCAATCAGAAGCTTTCTGGGGCATGCAGGATTCTATAGGAGGTTTATAAAGGATTTTTCAAAAATCGCCAAACCTCTGAGCAACCTGCTAGCTGCTGACACGCCATTTGTCTTTGATAAGGAGTGTCTACAGGCATTTGAGACTCTGAAAGCTAAATTGGTCACAGCACCAATCATCTCTGCACCAAACTGGCCATTGCCATTTGAACTAATGTGTGATGCCAGTGACCATGCCATTGGTGCAATGTTGGGACAAAGGCATGACAAGCTTCTGCACGTCATTTACTATGCCAGCCGTGTTCTAAATGACACACAGAAGAATTATACAACCACAGAAAAAGAGCTACTTGCAGTGGTTTACGCCATTGACAAATTCAGATCCTATTTAGTAGGATCAAAAGTAATTGTGTACACTGATCATGCTGCTCTTAAATATCTACTCACAAAGCAGGATTCAAAACCCAGACTTATAAGATGGGTGTTGCTTCTGCAAGAGTTTGATATAGAAATAAGAGACAGAAAAGGGACAGAGAATCAGGTAGCAGATCACCTGTCCCGAATAGAACCAGTAGAAGGGGCGTCCCTCCCTCTTACTGAGATATCTGAAAACTTTCCGGAAGAGCAACTCTTTGCCATCCAGGAAGTGCCATGGTTTGCAGACATTGCAAACTACAAGGCAGTGAGATTCATACCCAAAGAATACAGTAGGCAGCAATCCAAGAAGCTAATCACGGATGCAAAGTATTATCTTTGGGATGAGCCGTATCTCTTTAAGAGATGTGCAGACGGAGTAATCCGTAGATGTGTGCCTAAAGAAGAAGCGCAGAAGATCCTATGACACTGCCATGGATCCCAGTATGGAGGACATTTTGGAAGTGAGCGAACAGCCACAAGAGTCCTCCAATGTGGCTTCTACTGGCCTACTCTCTATAAAGATTCCCGAGTGTTTGTACTTAATTGTGACAGTTGCCAAAGATCTGGTAATTTACCTCACAGTTATGCCATGCCTCAACAAGGAATCTTAGAGATTGAGTTGTTTGATGTATGGGGTATTGACTTCATGGGACCTTTCCCACCATCATACTCAAACACTTATATTCTGGTGGCAGTGGATTATGTATCCAAATGGGTGGAAGCTATTGCAACACCCACTAATGACACTAAGACAGTGTTAAAATTCCTCCAGAAACAAATCTTCAGCAGATTTGGCACCCCTAGAGTATTAATTAGTGATGGGGGCACTCATTTCTGCAATAAACAGCTCTATTCTGCTTTGGTTCGTTATGGAGTTAGCCACAGGGTGGCCACTCCATATCATCCACAGACTAATGGGCAAGCTGAAGTCTCAAATAGTGAAATCAAAAGAATCCTGGAACGGACTGTAATTAACCGTAGAAGGGATTGGGCAAGAAGCTTGGATGATGCTCTGTGGGCATACAGAACAGCATTTAAGACCCCTATAGGGACCTCTCCATACCAGCTTGTGTATGGAAAGGCATGTCACTTGCCAGTAGAACTGGAACATAAGGCCTATTGGGCAACCAGATTCCTGAACCTTGATGCCAAGTTAGCTGGAGAAAAACGATTGCTTCAGTTAAATGAGCTAGAGGAATTTAGACTCAATGCTTTCGAGAATGCAAAAATATACAAAGAGAAAGCAAAAAGATGGCATGATAAGAAATTGTCATCCAAAGTCTTTAAGCCAGGGCAGAAAGTTCTGCTATTCAATTCTAGGCTCAAATTATTCCCCGGGAAATTGAAGTCCCGGTGGAGAGGTCCATATGTGATTACAAGTGTATCACCATATGGATACGTTGAGCTTCAGGATAATGACTCTAACAAAAAGTTCATTGTTAATGGACAGAGAGTTAAACATTATCTTGAAGGCAATTTTGAGCAAGAGTGCTCAAAACTGAGACTTGATTAGAGCTCAGTAATAGTCCAGCTAACGACATTAAAGAAGCGCTTGCTGGGAGGCAACCCAGCCATTCACAAAATTTAATTTTATTTGTTTTTGTTAATTAATCTCTTTTTACAGGTATATGTCAAAGTATCTTCAAGGTAAAATAGCAATTGCTTGAATTCACAGAGTTACAGGGAATTTTGGAGCTCACTAGCATGAAAAAGGCCAGTAAGAAACGTTTTGGGCGTTGAACGCCCAAAAGAAGCATCCACTGGGCGTTCAACACCAGTAAGGATAGCCATTTGTGCGTTAAACGCCAGAAAGGAGCATCTTCTGGGCGTTGAACACCAGAAAGAAGCTCCTTCTGGGCATTTAACGCCAGAATTTCAGCATCCTGGGCGTTTAGAAAAACGCCCAGTAACAAAGGACTTCCTGGCATTCAACGCCAGAAAGAAGCAACAGCTGGGCGTTGAACGCCCAGGAGAAGCAACATTTGGGCGTTAAACGCCCAAAACATGCAGCAGTTGGGCGTTTAACGCCAGAATGGTGGGGAGGAGGTAAAATTCGTTTTTCTTCACAAATTTTCTAATTTTTATGTTTCAATTCATGATTTCTTGCATAAACATATTTCAAAATATCATCCTTCAATTCCAAAATTTTTAATCCTAATTTCTAAAAACCCTAATTTCTAAAATTCCTTTTTTCAAAATATCAAATGTAGCTTCATACATAAACATAAACCTTTTTCCAATCCAATCCAACTCTTTTTCCAATTTCTTTTCAAACTTAATTATCTTTTAAAATCTTTTTCAAACTATAAATTTCAAATTTATTTTTAAATATCATTCATATCTTTTTAAATTATATCCTTTTCTTGTCATATTTATCTTTTATAAATCATATCTTTTATCTTATATCTCTTTATTATTTTCGAACACCCACCCCCCTCCCTTTATATCCACTTTCGGCGCCCCTCTCATCATCCACCATTCCACACTTGCTCTCCTCCTATCCCTCTTCTCTCTTTTCTTTTGCTTGAGGATAAGAAAACCTCTAAGTTTGGTGTGCTTATCCGTGATCACAAAAACATACTCACTTTGATCATGGCCCCTAAAGGAAAACAACCCAACCCAAGAGGCAAGAAAGAGAATATTCCAAAGCCACTTTGGAATCAAGGGAAGTTCTTAACTAAAGAACATTCAGACCATTACTACAAAATAATGAGTCTAAGATCAGTGATCCCGGAAGTCAAGTTCGATCTGAAAGAAGATGAATATCCGAAGATCCAAGAACAAATTCGAAACAGGAACTGGGAAATCCTAGCTAATCCTGAAACGAAAGTGGGAAGGAACATGGTTCAGGAGTTTTATGCTAATCTATGGCAGACAGACAGGCAAAGAATAATTGGAGCTGCCCTCTATGACCATCGGACCTTAGTCAGAGGAAAGATTGTTCATACTCATCTTGATAAAATCAGGGAGATCTTTAAGCTTTCTCAACTGAAAGATGACCCAGACTCCTTTAATAGGAGAATGATGAGGGTAAATAAAGGCTTGGACAAGATTCTAGAGGATATATGCATCCCTGAAGCCAGGTGGACCACCAGCACAACTGGCATCCCAAATCAACTCAAAAGAGAAGATCTCAAACCAGCAGCCAGAGGCTGGCTGGATTTCATTGGGCGTTCTATATTGCCCACCAGCAACTGTTCTGAAGTTACTATTAAAAGAGCAGTGATGATTCACTGCATCATGTTGGGAAAAGAAGTAGAAGTCCATCAACTGATCTCGTGTGAACTATACAAAATAGCAAACAGGAATTCCAAGGATGCCAGATTGGCCTATCCAAGCTTAATTTCTATGCTCTGCAGAGATGCCGGAGTGAAGATGGGAATAACAGAGTATATCTCAGTTGAGAGGCCAATCACTAGAATATCAATGGACAGACAACAGCTGCAGGATGATCCATTCAAGAGGAGAGCACAGGAAGTCCTCCCAGAACTTCCTCAATTCGAATATTGGGAACACCTTGAGGCATCTATTTCCAAATTGCAAGAAGCTATGAACCAAACAAAGGAAGAACAGAACAATCAAAGTAGCATGCTTTGCAAACTGCTTAAGGAACAAGAAGAGCAAGGGCGTGATTTAAGGGAGCTGAAGCGCCAGAAATTAATCCTTGAAGGACCAAGCACCCCACAGATCAGAGGAACATCTACTTCTCAAAACACAGGTTGTTGAGTTCTAATTTTAGCTTTAACTCTGTGATAGTATTATTATAGAAATTTACCTTTGGAGATATATAGAGTAGTAGTAGTAGTAGTTAGCATATCTATTCTGGTTTTATTCCCAATTAAAGTTATAATTTATTTTTCTCATCATCATCAGACATGAATAAAATAGTAGATTTTTAGAATAAAGAAGTAATTTATATTTTTCGAGTTCTTAATAATAAAAATTATAATTAAATATATGTGGTGGCAATACTTTTTGTTCTCTGAATGAATGCTTGAACAGTGCATATTTTATCCTGAATTTTACGAATATTGGCTCCTGAAAGAATGAGGAACACAAAAAATATTATTGATGATCTGAAAAATCATGAATTTGATTCTTGAAGCAAAAAAAAAATTTACAAGGAATCATTGGATTAAGAAAAGGATCCAAGGCTTTGAGCATCAGTGGATAGGAGGGCCCAAGGAAATAGTTCCATGCCTAAGCGGCTAAACCAAGCTGTCCCTAACCATGTGCTTGTGGCATGCAGGTCCAAGTGAAAAACATGAGACTGAGTGGTTAAAGTCGTGATCCAAAGCAAAAAGAGTGTGCTTAAGAGCTCTGGACACCTCTAACTGGGGACTCTAGCAAAGCTGAGTCACAATCTGAAAAGGGTTCACCCAGTCATATGTCTGTGGCATTTGTGTATCCGGTGGTAATACTGGAAAACAAAGTGCTTAGGGCCACGGCCAAGACTCATAAAAGTAGCTGTGTTCAAGAATCAACATACTTAACTAGGAAAATCAATAATACTATCTGAATTCTGAGTTCCTATGGATGCCAATCATTCTGAATTTCAAAGGATAAAGTGAGATGCCAAAACTGTTTGGAAGCAAAAAGCTACTAGCCCCGCTCATCTAATTAGAATCTGAGCTTTACTTAAAATTCTGAGATATTATTGCTTCTTGATTTCTTTTTATCCTCTTTTATTCATCTAGTTGCTTGGGGACAAGCAACAGTTTAAGTTTGGTGTTGTGATGAGCGGATATTTTATACGCTTTTTGGGGGTAATTTCATGTAGATTTTAGTATGTTTTAATTAGTTTTTAGTTAAATATTATTAGTTTTTAGGCAAAAATCATATTTCTAGACTTTACTATGAGTTTGTCTGTTTTTCTGTGATTTCAGGTATTTTCTGGCTGAAATTGAGGGAGCTGAGCAAAAATCTGAGTTAGGCTGAAAAAGGACTACTGATGCTGCTGGATTCTGACCTCCCTGCACTCGAAATGGATTTTCTGGAGCTACAGGAGTTCAATTGGCGTGCTCTCAACGGCGTTGGAAAGTAGACATCCAGGGCTTTCCAGCAATATATAATAGTCCATACTTTGCGCGAAGATAGACGACGTAAACTGGCATTCAACGCTAGTATCATGCTGCTGTCTGGCGTCCAGCGCCAGAAACAGGTTACAAGCTGGAGTTCAACGCCAGAAACAGGTTACAACCTGGCGTTGAATGCCCAAAACAGCCCCAGGCACGTGAGAAGCTTAAGTCTCAGCCCCAGCACACACCAAGTGGGTCCCAGAAGTGGATTTCTGCACTATCTATCATAGTTTACTCATTTTCTGTAAACCTAGGTTACTAGTTTACTATTTAAACAACTTTTAGAGATTTACTTTGCACCTCATGACATTTTCAGATCTGAATTTTATACACTTTGACGGCATGAGTCTCTAAACTCCATTGTTGGGGGTGAGGAGCTCTGCAGCGTCTCGATGAATTAATGCAATTGTTTCTATTCATCCATTCAAACGTGTGTGTTCCTATCTAAGATGTTCATTCGCGCTTAATTATGAAGAAGGTGATGATCCGTGACACTCATCACCTTCCTCAACCCATGAACGTGTGCCTGACAAACACCTCCGTTCTACATCAGATTGAATGAGCTTCTCTTAGATTCCTTAATCAGAATCTTCGTGGTATAAGCTAGAATTGATGGCGGCCACTCTTGAGGATCCGGAAAGTCTAAATCTTGTATGTGGTATTCCGAGTAGGATTCAAGGATTGAATGGCTGTGACGAGCTTCAAACTCACGATTGCTGGGCATGATGACAAACGTAAAAGGATCAATGGATCCTATTCCAACATGATCGAGAACCAACAGCTGATTAGCCGTGCTGTGACAGAGCATCTGGACCGTTTTCACTGAGAGGATGGGAGGTAGCCACTGACAATGGTGACACCCTACATACAGCTTGCCATGGAGGGAACTTTGCACTTTTCCATGCATGGAATATTACATTACAGAAATTCAGAGGACAAAGCATCTCCAAAACTCCAACATATTCTCCATTAATAAAGTAACAATTACTTATTCCAAACACTTTTACTTCTTACAATTAAATCCAAATAACCTTATTGGCATCCTGACTAAGATTAATAAAATAAACATAGCTTGCTTCAAACGAATAATCTCCGTGGGATCGACCCTTACTCACGTAAGGTATTACTTGGACGACCCAGTGCACTTGCTGGTTAGTTGTGCGGAATTGTCAAGAATTGTGATTTTCAATTTCGTGCACCAGTGGCCACGTTAGAGTCCATGTTAACTTAGTTAACGTGGCCTCTAACGTTAAAAGGGGGAAGGAAGCCAACGTTAGTGATGTGTGGAAAATGATCCAACACAAAACTCACCGGCAAGTGTACCGGGTCGCATCAAGTAATAATAACTCACATGAGTGAGGTCGATCCCACAGGGATTGAAGGATTGAGCAATTTTAGTTTAGTGGGTGGTTTAGTCAAGCGAATCAAGTGTTGGTTGAGTGATTGGTGTTTAACAGAAGATAAATTGCTTGGAATGTAAAGGGGAAAGGGAAATGTGCAGTAAATTATAAAACAGGGAAGTAAACTTGCAGAATATTAAAGAACAAGAAACTAAATGACTGAAACTTAAAGTGCAAGAAAGGTAAATTGCAGTAACTTAAATGGCAAGAAATGTAAATTGCTTGAATGTAAAAGGGAATTGAGGAATGGGATTGCAGGATCTAAACAAAGAAGAAGTAAATTGCAGCAATCAAGTAAGTAGAAGATGAATTTAGATCAAACAGAAATTCAAACAGAATAGGAAATTAAAGTGCAGCAAGATTCACAGAAGAACCAAAAGCAAAATTGGGTCTCAGGTCTCAAGAGACTAGGTAGCAGAGCCTAGATCTCTATTTGCCTTCCTAGATCCAAATTAACAAAGCAATTGACAAGAATTAGAAGAGGAAGCAGTAAAGGAAATTGAAATTGAATTGAATTATGCAAAAAAGAGTTAAAGAGAGTTTGAATGGGAATTGAGACAGAATTTCCTCAATTTCTCACACCCAAAACTCAAAAATAGAAGATTAGAAATGCTTAGGCAAGAATGAGGAAGAAGAGAGATCAATTCTCCTCCCCAATTCTCAGAAATCTCAGTAAAGTTCCAAGAATAATTGCCAAAGCTCCCAAGAAAGATGAAAGTAAAATTCAAAAGTGAAGGTAAAAGTAAAGCAAAAGGTTTTTTTTTTTTACATCAATCTAACTCCTATTTATACACTTTCTATTCTTGGATAATGGGATTTGGATGGGCTTTTGAATTGGTGAAGAAATGAATTAAAATGGGGTTTTAATTTGAATTTTCGGCCCATGAAAAGTGCTCCCAGGAGGCTGCCCTGCCCTTGTGGAGGGCAGGGCAGAAAATTGGTGCTTGGTGCATGAGATTGGTGCGGCCTTGATTGAGCTTGATGCGCAAAATGCTGCCCTGCCCGTGCCAAGGGCAGGGCAGGAAAAATTTGGTGCGCCAGAATTGCCACGGTGCGTGCTTGGTGCTGCCAGAATCAAGAATTGGTGCGCCAGAATTTTCCTTGGTGCATAGGATGCTGCCCTGCCCTCGCGGAGGGCAGGGCAGGAAATTTTGGTGCTGCCAGGATTGAGTGTGGTGCGCGCTGGTGCTGCCAGGAGAGGGATTTGGTGCGCCAGAATTGTGTGTGGTGCGCCAGATTTGTGCACCAACCAAATGCTGCCCTGCCCTCGCGGAGGGCAGGGCAGTGTTTCCAAAATGAAGGCCCGTGTTCGAATCACGGAGGAAGCACACGCTACAATAATTTCCTTGGTTTCTTGGCACGGCACTCAACCTTAAGTCTTGGCTTCCTCATGGTTCCTTGTTCGATCCTTGTAGCATGCATGGGTGACATTTTTTCTTTGAATTTCTTCCTTGGAGAGCCCGATTCTGCCCTCCACAAGGGCAGGGCAAGGTTCTCTTCCTCTTGATCTCAAGGCACATTTTGTGCTCTGCCCTTGTAGTGGGCAGGGCAGAGTTGCCTTCCTTGCTTGGTCATCTTATGTTGCCCTCCTAGAGGGCAGTGTGCCCTTGTGGAGGGCAATGTTGCCTCCCCCTTTGCATGCGGCACGCTTCTTCTCTCTTTTGCCACACTTTCCTTTCCTTGGGCTACACTTCTTAGGCCACGCTTTTCCTTTTCTTTTCTTTTCTTCACCTACAATAAACCAAAACAACCACTCCAAGTATCACTAAATTCAAGAGGCTTATAAATCAATTAAAATTCAATTAAAATTAGCTTAAACCTCATGGATTAACATTAATTTCATGGTGGTTGCTTGATTTAGAGAAGTTGTGCATTTTCACTCCAAATCACTTACTTAGGATGCAAGAAAGTGCATAAATGCTAACAAAATAAGTGAAATTAGCTTGAAAAATGGGTATATGATGACTTGTCATCACAACACCAAACTTAAATCTTGCTTGTCCCCAAGCAAGCATCAAAACTAAGAGTAAATGGAATGAATAAGAAAAGGATACTTATCCTTATTATGCAGATAGCAGAACTTGATCTATGGGGCATTTATGCAGACAATGACAACTCAGGTTATTGTTGCTGCTGCATAATACACATTTTACATCAAAGGTTTGCTAAACTTGCTGTTATAAGACTCACTTTTTGGTTCCTCCCTTGCTAACTTTTCTTGGCTTACAATGCTCAACAAGCTTATTATTCTTTTAGAGGTTGGGTGTCAAATTCTGCAGCATAGCCTTTGGCTTTATTTTCTTTTCTTTTGCTCAACATCTTTCCACCACAGACACATTGCTCACTAATTCTTCCTAGGATCATTGATGCCCAGCATCTCTTTGGATAACTAAATGTTTTGTATCTAAGTTGCTCTTTATTGTGGATTTTCAATTGGCCATCCCAAATCAGTTGATCTAAGTGACCGGGTTTTAAAATACCCCTTAGAATTTACTCATCCAAGCAGATCTTAGTACAAGAACACCACAGGCATATGTCATAGGGTCCAAGCTATTGGTGTCCAACCTTTATTCTTTGTTTTTCTTGCCATTTTGGCTTTTTCTTTCCCTTTTCTTTCTGTTTTTGTTACCAAGGGCCTTTTCATTATTGATAAGAGTCTTTGTAACAGCAAGCTAACTCACAATTGAATAAGAATGATATTATGCAACACTTATTTCATGAGTTATACATTTAATCAAACACATGTACCACCACCAACTTCCATTCATACTTATGCAACATTGGATATTTCACTTTTCAATTCAAACCAAACTCCTTTATTTAAGCATATGGGAAACAAAACAATTTTCAAGCTAAATGATGGATAACAAGCATTATGCAGATTTAGCATTTTTCTAGCTATTTATTAACTAACTAAAATGAAAAACAAGGAACAAGAATTGCATGAAGTAAAAGAAATAAATGATGGAGGCATATCATGTTTCAGACATGCATCTCCTTATTAGAGGCATGAAAGAGGAAGTATGAAAGAACTTTGCCACCTTCTAATTGTAATGGCTGCTGCTTAATTCTCCCTTCTTCTTCTTTCTCTTCCCTGTCTTGGAATAATCTCGGATCTCTTCACCAGGACACCTTCTTCCCCAAACAGAATCTAAGAGTCCTGAGAGCCCAACATCTTCCAATCTTTTAAAGGTGGACTCAGTATATTGATGAGATCTTGCTTGTTGCTTGGCTAAGAATTCAGGGCATTGCTCAAATGGCTTGATCTCAGGATTGAGTGTTGGCAAATTGTGGGTCAAGTACTTTAACCTTGCTTGCATGTTTTCATCATTCTCCATTCTTTGTACGTGTCTAACTTCTCCCATGGTATGATGAACGTTCTTCCATTGATACAGGTTGTGACTATATTCCCCTGCTTTAGCTTGACTAAAATACAGCTTATCATATGATTCTTTGAACTCTTTGTATTGCTCTTTTTGTCCTTCAAGAATCTGTGCTTGAAATTCTTGCTGCTGAGTCATCATTTGTTGTTGCCATCTCTCTTGTTTCTCCTCCATTTGATGTTGCCAAGCTTCTCGTTCTTCTTTTTGAACTTGAAGAGGCCATTAGATTTGAGGTAAGAAGAAAGAAAAAGTGAAAGTAGAAGAAATGTGTGTTGTGTTTGGGAAGAGTTTTGGTTTGGTTCTGTTGTGAGGTAAGGGAATTATGTTGGCTTTGAAAGTGGAAGAGAGTATGGTTTTCATATGAAAGTGGCTTGAATGAGAATGTGTATGCCGTGTTGGTGCCAACGGCTACTTATAGGCAAAGTCTTCAAGCTTCCCATCGAAACCACAATGAATGAATGTATGAAGAATCCGTTTGTGCTCATGAAGGGCTGAGATTGAATTGTTCATCTAGAGGACTCATGGAATGGACGGTCTGCATGCATTGTTGAGGCTTGACGAGGATCCTTCTTCCATTGGTTGCATGCATTTAGGTGTTCAATGTTGCATGCATGCAGATTTTGTTCCCCATGAGCGCGTTCTCCTAGGCACATGTGACCTCCCTCACATAGCTTCTCCTAGCCGTGGCCCCTCCTTGCGTTTATCTTAATCTTTTTTCTCCTGCAAGAATTAAGATAGCTAGCCTTAGATCATTAATATGGCCGTTGGCAATTAATTTGTATTAAATGAAAAAAAATTATTTTGTTTTGTTTATTATTATGAAAAATATTTTCATGGTCAATTGTGTCCCTTAATTAAAGATGTTAAAGGTTTGTGAACACCAAACTTATCTTTTATTTAGGGGATGGCTTAGCAATGCAACCCATTCTTCACAATTGATGCATTTTAAAAGACTGATGCATGATCCCTTTGTGTATGGTTTTGAATCCATGATTGGGAAATGATCCTCTGAACATTGTTACACATGCAGACACCAAACTTAGTGTTTGGTCATATGTTTCCTCAAGAAGAATTATGCATATGTTCTAAGAATAACTCCCTCTCTTTTTGAAAAGCAAAAATTAAGTGTGCCTTAAGGGACACCAAACTTAGAAGTTTGACATGTGCTTTAAAACAAGCATGCATTCATTAGGCATGAAAGTTCAAAATCATATTCAGAGGAATCATAGCTTATTAAATGAAAGAGAAGACAAAAATCTTAAATCATGGGTTGCCTCCCATGAAGCGCTCTTTTATTGTCACTAGCTTGACATTGGACTTCCCTTTAAGGTGGTTGATGTTGGTGATGTCTCAACTTGTCACCTCTCACTGTCAGCTTTCTTTGTGTGCCTTGATGCTCAATTTCCATATGCTCAAGAGAAAGTATTTGGTTGACAGTGTAATAATCTTCTTCTCCCTGTTGTTGATATACTAGTTGCACTTTATCACCTTTAGAAAATCCTTCAGTTGGGATTCTCTTGTTCTTCCACCCTTTGTAAGCTTTTTTCTTGCTCTTCACCTTTTTCTTGCTTGTTGATCTTTTTTTCTTGACAGTTACTTGAGTTGTGATACCTTCCTTCTTGCTTATCACCCCTGCTTCCTTTTCAGTTGATTGCTTTGGAAGGAGATCATCACTCATTTTGCTTGTTTCTTCATCCCTTTGTAATTCTGAAAAGACTTTCAGGATGATGCTCTCCTCATGCATCCTGAGGGTTAACTCTCCTTGCTCTATATCCACAATGGCTCTAGCAGTGGCCAGAAATGGTCGACCAAGTATTATGGAGTCACTTCCACTTTCTGAAGAATCCAGGATCACAAAGTCTGCCGGATAGATGAACTTGCCAACCTTAACTAAAAGGTTCTCAATCAGCCCTTTAGGATATACTACTGATTGGTCCACCAATTCCAAGGACATCTGTGTTGGTTTTACCTCCTCTATGCCAAGCTTTTTCACTAGAGAATATGGGATTAGATTTATGCTTGCTCCTAGATCGCACATCCCCTTGTTAATGAACAGATTTCCAATAGTGCATGGTAAGAAGAAACCTCCAGGGTCTTCAAGCTTGGGAGGGAGTCCCTTTTTAATAAGTGCACTACATTCTTCACTGAGCATTACAGTCTCCTTTTCATTCCACTGTCTCTTCTTGTTAATGAGCTCCTTTAGAAACTTGGCATACAAAGGCATTTGTTCCAATGCCTCAGCCAGAGGTATGTTGATCTCCAACTTCTTAAAAGTCTCAAGAAATTTGTGGAAATGCTGATCCTTTGTTTCCTTGTGAAATCTCTGTGGATAAGGCAGTGGTGGTGTTGAGCTTTTCTCCACTTGATGCTGTTTTGGAATTGGTTCCTCCAAAATCTTCTTTCCTTTCTTCAAATTTTGTGGCTTGTTGTCTTCCTCTGTGAGTTTTTCTGGAGCATTCTTGCTTATCATGTCTTTGTTGATGGCTTCATCATTCTTTGTTGGCTCAGTGTCATTCTGCTTGGTTGCCCCTTGGTTACCATTTGTTAACACTTTTCCACTTCTTAGTTGCACGACCTTGCATTCTTCCTTTGGGTTGGGAATGGTATCACTAGGTAGTGAACTTGATGGTTTTTCGACAGAAATCTTCTTGGAGATTTGCCCAATCTGTCTCTCTAGGTTCTTCATGGAGGCTTCTTGGTTCTTTGTTGTTAATTCTTGGTTCTTCATCAGTTTCTCCATGAACAGCTCTAGATTGGTGATTCTCTGTGAGTCTTGTGAGATGGGTTGATTTTGGGGTGTTGATGGATGAGGATAGGTGTTTTGGTTAGTTGGGTGGTTATTGGGTGGGTATTGGTTAGAATTTGGGTAGTTGTTTTGTGGTTTTCTGTATGAGTTTTGGTTAGTGTTTGGCTGGGGGTTGTGGTTTGTGTTTTTCCAATTGTTCTGACTTGTGTTTCTTTGCCATGGTTGTTGGTTTTGATTGTGGTTGTCTCCCCATCTGAGGTTGGGATGGTTCTTCCAAGATGGATTGTAAGTGTCACCATAGACTTCATTTGTTCCAGGATTTTGGTTGTGCATGTATTGGACTTGCTCTTGCTGTTGCTCTTCTTGAGTTTCTTCACTTTGCACCCAAGTGGTTGGTGGTTGACTTGTGGTGTTCACTACTGCCACTTGTAAGCCATCAATCCTTTTGGCCATTTGCTCAAATTGTTGTTGAATCTGCTGCTGCATCATCTTGTTCTGAGCCAGAATAGAATCAACTCCTTCCAACTCCATTACTCCTCTTCTCTGTGATGGTTGGCGTTGTCTTTGATGAGCAAAGAAATATTGGTTGTTGGCCACCATATCAATGAGGTTTCGAGCTTCCTCTGTGGTCTTCATGAGCTGTAATGAGCCTCCTGCAGAGTGATCAAGAGCTTCTTGAGCTTTAAGAGTGAGTCCCTTATAGAAGTTCTGCAACTTGTCCCACTCAGTGAACATCTCTGGTGGACATTTCCTCAATAGAGCCTTATATCTTTCCCATGCTTCATATAAGTTCTCAGCCTCCATTTGAGTGAACGTTTGAACCTCAGTCTTCAACCTTAGGATTCTTTGAGGGGGATAAAATTTGGCAAGGAACTTGCTCACCAAGTCATCCCAAGTGTTGATGCTTTCTTTTGGAAAGGTCTCTAGCTATTGAGTGGCTTTATCTCTGAGAGAGAATGGGAAGAGTAGCAACTTGTAGCTATCAGGAGGTACACCATTTGTTTTTACTGTGTCACAGATTCTCAAGAAAGTGGACAAATGTTGATTTGGATCCTCCAAAGGCCCTCCTCCAAAAGAACAATTGTTTTGAACCAGAGTGATGAGTTGTGGCTTGAGTTCAAAATTGTTTGCATTGACATTGGGAGGAAGAATGCTACTCCCATAATGCCTAGCATTTGCAAATGTGTATGAAGCCAAGACTCTTCTCTGTTGTTGATTATTGTTGGCTCCTTCTCCTGGTTGATTGGTATCTCCTTCCATTTCTTGGAATTCCTCCTCAGATTCTTCTTCTCCAACAACGTTCTTCCCTCTTTCAGCTCTTCTTATTCTCCGAAGAGTTCTTTGATCAATTTCAGAGATGATAGGGGAAGATCTTCCTATACCTGACATACAAACACACAACAATAAACACACAGACCCAGAAAATTAATAAAACTTCAATCTATTGCTAGAATGAGGTTTTAGTTAGTTTAAGCAAAAATTCAAACAGTTAGTGTGTTAGTAAGAATTAGAATAACAGAGAAGGAAAAAAATGCTTAATCTAGACCTCCACTTCACTTAATCATTGTCAATCTATTTCAATCCCCGGCAACGGCGCCAAAAACTTGATGTGTGGAAAACGATCCAACACAAAACTCACCGGCAAGTGTACCGGGTCGCATCAAGTAATAATAACTCACATGAGTGAGGTCGATCCCACAGGGATTGAAGGATTGAGCAATTTTAGTTTAGTGGGTGGTTTAGTCAAGCGAATCAAGTGTTGGTTGAGTGATTGGTGTTTAACAGAAGATAAATTGCTTGGAATGTAAAGGGGAAAGGGAAATGTGCAGTAAATTATAAAACAGGGAAGTAAACTTGCAGAATATTAAAGAACAAGAAACTAAATGACTGAAACTTAAAGTGCAAGAAAGGTAAATTGCAGTAACTTAAATGGCAAGAAATGTAAATTGCTTGAATGTAAAAGGGAATTGAGGAATGGGATTGCAGGATCTAAACAAAGAAGAAGTAAATTGCAGCAATCAAGTAAGTAGAAGATGAATTTAGATCAAACAGAAATTCAAACAGAATAGGAAATTAAAGTGCAGCAAGATTCACAGAAGAACCAAAAGCAAAATTGGGTCTCAGGTCTCAAGAGACTAGGTAGCAGAGCCTAGATCTCTATATGCCTTCCTAGATCCAAATTAACAAAGCAATTGACAAGAATTAGAAGAGGAAGCAGTAAAGGAAATTGAAATTGAATTGAATTATGCAGAAAAGAGTTAAAGAGAGTTTGAATGGGAATTGAGACAGAATTTCCTCAATTTCTCACACCCAAAACTCCAAAACAGAAGATTAGAAATGCTTAGGCAAGAATGAGGAAGAAGAGAGATCAATTCTCCTCCCCAATTCTCAGAAATCTCAGTAAAGTTCCAAGAATAATTGCCAAAGCTCCCAAGAAAGATGAAAGTAAAATTCAAAAGTGAAGGTAAAAGTAAAGCAAAAGGTTTTTTTTTTTTACATCAATCTAACTCCTATTTATACACTTTCTATTCTTGGATAATGGGATTTGGATGGGCTTTTGAATTGGTGAAGAAATGAATTAAAATGGGGTTTTAATTTGAATTTTCGGCCCATGAAAAGTGCTCCCAGGAGGCTGCCCTGCCCTTGTGGAGGGCAGGGCAGAAAATTGGTGCTTGGTGCATGAGATTGGTGCGGCCTTGATTGAGCTTGATGCGCAAAACGCTGCCCTGCCCGCGCCAAGGGCAGGGCAGGAAAAATTTGGTGCGCCAGAATTGCCACGGTGCGTGCTTGGTGCTGCCAGAATCAAGAATTGGTGCGCCAGAATTTTCCTTGGTGCATAGGATGCTGCCCTGCCCTCGCGGAGGACAGGGCAGGAAATTTTGGTGCTGCCAGGATTGAGTGTGGTGCGCGCTGGTGCTGCCAGGAGAGGGATTTGGTGCGCCAGAATTGTGTGTGGTGCGCCAGATTTGTGCACCAACCAAATGCTGCCCTGCCTTCGCGGAGGGCAGGGCAGTGTTTCCAAAATGAAGGCCCGTGTTCGAATCACGGAGGAAGCACACGCTACAATAATTTCCTTGGTTTCTTGGCACGGCACTCAACCTTAAGTCTTGGCTTCCTCATGGTTCCTTGTTCGATCCTTGTAGCATGCATGGGTGACATTTTTTCTTTGAATTTCTTCCTTGGAGAGCCCGATTCTGCCCTCCACAAGGGCAGGGCAAGGTTCTCTTCCTCTTGATCTCAAGGCACATTTTGTGCTCTGCCCTTGTAGTGGGCAGGGCAGAGTTGCCTTCCTTGCTTGGTCATCTTATGTTGCCCTCCTAGAGGGCAGTGTGCCCTTGTGGAGGGCAATGTTGCCTCCCCCTTTGCATGCGGCACGCTTCTTCTCTCTTTTGCCACGCTTTTCCTTTTCTTTTCTTTTCTTCACCTACAATAAACCAAAACAACCACTCCAAGTATCACTAAATTCAAAAGGCTTATAAATCAATTAAAATTCAATTAAAATTAGCTTAAACCTCATGGATTAACATTAATTTCATGGTGGTTGCTTGATTTAGAGAAGTTGTGCATTTTCACTCCAAATCACTTACTTAGGATGCAAGAAAGTGCATAAATGCTAACAAAACAAGTGAAATTAGCTTGAAAAATGGGTATATGATGACTTGTCATCAGTTAGTGACACTCAACATTGTCACTAACGTTGGCCTAAGGAGAAATGTACCACGTTAACTCCCACGTTAACTTGGTTAACGTGGGAGCTAACGTAAGAGGCAAAGGAGGTCGACAACGTTAGTGACACCCAACATTGTCACTAACGTTGGAAGCACCCACAAAATCCCCAAGGAGCCACGTTAACTTTCACGTTAATTTAGTTAACGTGGAAGCTAACGTTGATGAGTGAAAGATGAGCCAACGTTAGTGACACTCAACATTGTCACTAACGTTGGGGATGGCTAAGAATGGCGACGTTAGAAGCCACCTTAACCTAGTTAACATGGACTCTAACGTGAGACATAGGGGCACATTGGAACGTTAGTGACAATGTTGAGTGTCACTAATGTTCTCGAAGGTTGGCAAGGCCACGTTAGAAGCCAAGTTAACCTAGTTAACGTGGACTCTAACGTGAGACATAGGGGCACATTGGAACGTTAGTGACAATGTTGAGTGTCACTAACGTTCTCGAAGGTTGGCAAGGCCATGTTAGAAGCCACGTTAACCTAGTTAACGTGGGCTCTAACGTGAGGCAAAGGGGTACATTGGAACGTTAGTGACAATGTTGAGTGTCACTAACGTTCTCGAACTCATACTTTCACTAAACGTTAACACCCCTAACGTCCTGAGCTAAAGTCTCTGCCCACTTCACACTTTCTCTCTGCAAGTAAAGCCAAGCCCAAATGAAGAAGAAAACTGCTTCAAACTCAAGATCCAAAGGCCCAAGACTTGAAGAGCCAACTAGAAGCTGAGAAGAGAAGTATATATAGGAGTAGCTTTGAATTATTTTGGGAGTTCTGGAAGTTTGAAAATAATACTACTCTCTGTAATTTACTTTCTCTGCTAGTTCCATGATGTATTCTCCATCTTTGTTTTCATTTTCTAGAGCTATGAACAACTAAACCCCTTTCATTGGGTTAGGGAGCTCTGTTGTAATTTGATGTATCAATACTAGTTTTCATTATTCTTCTTCTATCTTCTCTCTTGATTTTACTTGAAAGCTTTCGATCTTCATCCCATTGGGTAGTTATCTTGGAAAAGAAACTATTCAAACTTGGATCTCTTCTGAGCCTTAAAAGAGGAATGAAGAGATCAAGCTAGAAATGCTTTCTCATGCTGGACCAAATTGGGTTTGGATGGATATGTGACTATAATCCTCTCAATAGTTGATTTGGGAAATGCATGTGGTATAATCAGTGACCACACTTCATCTCTTCTCATGAGCAATTGACCAAGGAATTGGCTATTGATCAAGATTTGAGAGATTGAATTGCAAGAAATTGTAATTCAATCAATTAAGATTGCCAATGAGATCAATGAGTGCATTGATTGAAGAAGAGATGAAAATGAACTTGATCCGGAGAATTGCAATATCTCCTGCGCCCAATGAACTCCCCAATTCTGATCTCACCCATTCTCTTTAATTTCTGCGTTTACTTTCATGAGCAAACACCCCATTCCCATTTACAATTCTGCAACTTACTTTCAGTCATTTACTTTCAGCCCTTTAATTCTAGCATTTACTTTTTCTGTCATTTACATTCCAGCCATTTTAATTTCTACAAATCTCAACCCAAACTCTGAATTCGCTCAACTAGAACATTCTTCTAATTAAAGTTGCTTGATCAATCAATCCCTGTGGGATTCGACCTCACTCTATTGTGAGTTTTTATTTGACGACAAATTCGGTACACTTGCCGAAGGAAATTTGTTGAGAGACAGTTTCCACCTGCATCATTTATCATCACTAGCTTGATGGTTGTCCTTCATTAGGGAGGATGATGATCATAGTGCCTTAGCCCATCCCCTCTTACTGTGAGCTTTCTCCTAGTATCCTTCTTGATGATTTTCACATGTTCAAGTGAGAGGATTTTATTCACTGTGTGGTATCCAGAAAAGTGTGGAGATGTTTCCATTGGTTGATAGGTTAGCATCACTTTATCCCCTGGTTAGAAGCCTTCAGTGGTAATTTTCTTGTTTTTCCACCCTCTTGGCACTTTCTTCTTGGGATTCTTTTCTTTTCCAGGAGGTGGTTCTTGTTTTGGAGTCTTCAGTTTTGGAAGGTTCTTGCTAAGGATCTCATATGGAAGCTTTGATTGTAGTTCTTTCTCGATTCTTTGAACTTGTTACAACACTTCTACCTCTTCCTTTCCTTTCCAGCATGAGCTTAAGTGCATCGGGAGTGACTCATCAGGTATCTCTTTTATGTTTGGATCTCTGGAATCGATCTTCATACACTCATCTTCTTGAGTGTAATCTTGCAAATTCTTGAAGACATGAAATATTAGATGCTCTTCGTGCACTCTTAGCATCAATTCTCCTTTCTCAACATCTATTAATGCTCTGCCCGTAGCTAAGAAGCGTTTTCCTAGAATGATGGGGGTGTTGTCATCTTCCTCCATGTCTAGGATGACGAAGTCAACTAGGAGGAAAAATTTTCCCACTTTTACCAATACATTTTCCACAACCCTAAGTGCTTGCTTAATGAATTTTTCTGCCATTTGGAGGGCTATCTATGTGGGTGTCAATTCATGAATTTGAAGCTTCTTCATCAAAGATAGAGGCATCAGATTTAAGCTTGCACCAAGGTCACAAAATGCCTTCTCAATTATCATGTTGCCTATGGTGCAGGGAATATGAAAGCTCCCTAGGTCCTTCCTCTTCCTTGGCAATTTTCTCTGGATGATCGCACTACATTCCCTGGTCATCACAACCATTTGTCCCTCCTTCAAGGATCTTTTCCTTATTAACAATTCCTTCATGAATTTAGCATACAGTGGCATCTGTTCAAGTGCTTCTATGAAAGGGATGTTGATGTGCAGTGTCTTGAATATCTCTAAGAATTTAGAGTATTGCTTCTCTTTGTTTTCTCCCTTGACCCTTTGAAGATATAGTAACATTGGTTGGTATGCTTTCACTACTTCCTTCTTAATTGACTTATCACTTTGTGTAGAAGTTTCTTGCTCCTGCTTTTGCTCCTTCACCTCTTCTTTTAAGCCTTCTTTGTTGTGTTTTTTCATGAGTGATGGCTTCTTTCTCCACTTTCTTTCCACTTCTCAAAGTGATTGCTTTACACTCCTCCCATTTTATGGCTTTTCCTGTGTCCCTTGGGTTGTTTTTAATGTCACTAAGGAAGGAATTTGCTCGTTTCTCACCTATCTCTGTGATTTGTCTAGCCATTTGTCCCATTTACCTCTCAAGATTTCTCATTGAGGCCTCTTGGTTTTTGAGTGTTAGGGCTTGATCTTTCCTTATTGCTTCTTGATCTTGTCTTGCCATTTCTTGAGTTTTGATGAGTTTCTCCATCAACAACTCTAAGTTAGAGATCCTCTGAGAGTCTGGATGTGGTTGCATGGGATATGATGGTTGCTGGTGAAAGTTCTTTGGGGCATTGAGGTGGTTGTTTTATGAGTTGAATGGAGGTGTGGAGAAGTTATTCTGGTGGGCTTGTGAGTTGTTGTAGGGTCGATGATATGTGTTTTGTGGGTTTTTTATTCGTTAGTGTTATTGGATGGGAGATTTTGGTTATTTGTGTTGTGAGAATTGTTAGAGTTGTGGTTCCTCTGCCATTAATTTTGATTATCACCCCACCTCAGGTTAGGATGGCTCCTCCATGATGAATTGCGTGTATCACCATGGAAGTCATTCTGAGATGAGTGACAAACCCCAATTTGACGGTTTGTCTTGTATTGATTTTAGGGGATTCTATAACCTTTTACCCATATTTATCCATTGAAATAGCATGGTTTTGTAACTTCTCCTTTAATTGTGCTTAAGAGTGAAAACATGCTTTTTAGGTCTTAAAATAGCTAAATCTAATTCTCCTTGATTCCATTAAATGCCTTGATATGTTTGTTAAGTGATTTAAGGTTTAGGAGGCAAAGATTGGATCAAGGGAATGAAGAAAGAAGCATGAAAAGTTGGAGAACTCATGAAGAAATGAAAGAACCGGAAAGCTGTCAAGCCGACCTCTTCGCACTTAAACGACCATAACTTGAGCTACAGAGGTCCAAATGATGCAGTTCCAGTTGGGTTAGAAAGCTAACATCCGGGGCTTCGAAACGATATAATATTTGTCATAGTTTCTACAAGTATGGTGGCGCGCACGCGCATAGTACGCGCATGCGCCGTTGCTGCCACTTAGTCCACTTGAAGCAAAACGTGGCCAGCGATTTTAGAAGCCTTGTGGGCCCAATCCAACTCATTTCTGATGCTATTTAAGCCAAGGATTGAAGGGGAATCAACATACTCTCATACTTTTACAAGTTAGTTACCATTAGTCATAGTTTAGTTTAGAATTAGTTTCTAGAGAGAGAAACTCTCACTTCTCTCTAGGATTAGGATTAAGATTAGGTTTAGTTCTTAGATCTAGATTTTAATTCATCTTCTTCTACTTCTATCCTATTAATTCCTTGTTATTACATTCATCTTCCTCTATTCTTTTGTTGTAATTTCCTTTATGTTGTTCTTATACTTTGTTGTAGATCCACTTTTGTTCCTTCCTTTCTCTTTCAATTCAATTCAAGGTAAATCATAATAATTGTGTTCCTTTTGATTTGTGTTGTTAATTCCTTTCAATAATTGTTGTTAGATTTTATTCTTGTTGTTGATTTACTATGTTTTCCTTTTATGCCTTCCAAGTGTTTGATGAAATGCTTGGTTGGATTTTAGAGTAGGATTTTATACTCTTGGCTTGGAAAGGTAACTTAGGACCTCTTGAGTTACTAATGTCCAAGTGATTGATGATTGGGAGCCATTGACTCTAGTTCTCACTAATTGAATTAGTGGAGAGTTAGGACTTATGGACTAGGATTGATATAGCTCATTTGACTTTCCTTTACTACTAGTTAGAGGATGATTTAATGAGATTAATCCTTGCCAATTCTCATATTGTGATTAGTGATTCGGATAGAGATCCTTGACCACCAACCCTTGCCAAGACCTTTTTAGGCCTTAGTTTACTTCCTTGTCATTTATCTTTCATGCTTCTTATTAAAACCCCAAAATAACTCACTACCAATAACAAGACACTTTATTGTAATTCCTAGGGAGAACGACCCGAGGTTTGAATACTTCGGTTTATAAATTTTAGGGGTTTGTTTTAGTGACAAACAACTTTTTGTATGAAAGGATTAGTGATTGGTTTAGAAACTATACTTGCAACGAGAATTCATTTGTAAATTCTAAACCATCAAAAATCCAATCATCAAAATGGCGCCGTTGCCGGGGAATTGCAACGGTGTGATGTTATTGGTTATTGTATATATGTGAATATTGTGAATAGCTTGCTTTTTAGATTGCTTGTTAGTTTTTTGCTAGTCTTAGTATTTTGTTTCATTATTTCTTATTAGTTTTTTTTTTGTTTCTTATTTTCTCTTACTATCATGAATTCTCATTTTGGCTATGAGTGTGATTACAATTATGTTGTAGGTAATGAGGACCATAATGAAAATGTGTATCAAGGATGGGACACTCAAAGGTGGGAAGAGCCATATGCATATGATCAATCTTCATGGCAACAACCTCCACCAATGCACTATGAAGAAGAGCCATTCCATGATGCATACCAATCAAATGGCTATGGTGAATCTCCTTATGACTTTCAAGAACCACCACCATATGCCTATGAACCATATCCTCAACATAACTCTCAACCATACTCACAAGCCTCTTTTCACCAACCACCTTCATATGATCCTAATCCATATCCACCATTCCAACAACCATATGAGCTATATGAACCACACATAGAGCCACCACCATCCCAACATCACCACTTTCAAGAGCCACCCCTTCCATATTATTACCAAGATGAACCACCTCCAACATATGAAAATTTCCAACCACAAGATGAATACTACTTTCCACCACAACCTCCCATGGAAGAATACCTATGTCCTTCAATCCAAGAGCCACATGATCCTAATCATATAATCCAAGAGGAACAAGAGTCAAAGGATCATCTCAAGGAAGCATTGGATCAATATCAAGCAACCATGGAGTGTGTTGTGCAACAAGTGGAAAGATTGGAAAACATTAAACCACCACAACTCTACCAAGAAGAACCACCTTCCTATTATGAACCATTCCCCCAAAATGATAAATCCTTCCAACCACCCCAATCTCTAATGGATGAAACCCTTGGTGTTCTTGTTCAAGGGCAAGAAGAGATGCAAAGGGATGTGCAAAATTTTATGGCCACCTTGGATGCGGTAACAAATCAATTAGCCTCCCAATGCTTGAACACTCAAGGAACTCCCATGGCTACATGTGGAGAATCAAATGAAGAACATAGCATGAAGGAGAGATTGGAAACTCCAGTGGAAAATGAAGGAAGTTGCTTTGTATTGGAACAATTGGAGGAAGCTTTAATTGTTGAAGACAAGGAAGAAGTGGTAGAAGACTTAGGAGATGCGAAGCTTCCATGGGAACATAGAGTTGAAGAAAACCCCTCCAAGATGATTGAACTTGATGCTAGGGAGGAAAGTGCACACCTTCCAAGGCATATTCCATATGAAGACTTGGATGGGATAGAGAAAGAATTGAGTTCCCTTGGTGATGAAGATCAAGCATCAAGTCTTAGTGGTGAAGAATCCTTTGAGCATGAACAACCTTCTCCGGTTGGATTTGAAAGCGTTAAGGAGGTAAATTTTTCTCATCCTCCCTATTATGATTTGAGTAAAGGAAAAGGTTTAGATAAAATTGTTGAACAAAGGATTGAGATTAAGAGATCTTGTGAAGAGGTGGAAGTCCCTAGAAATAGAAGAACGAGGGTTGGCTATGCTTTGTCAAGATCTTTGGAAGCATCTTTGCCTAGGTTGCCATCTATACCTTCATTTGAGTGGGTGAAATTCATTTCTATTAGCTTTATTATCCCACTTGAATATGGTTTGCTTGAAACGGATGGCCAACTTAGGGAAGTTTGTGGGATGAAGCGTAAGCGAAAGAGGTTTTGTGGTTGGCGTTGCAAATCAAGGCTCATTATGGTTGATGCATCAAACATGAGATATAAAGGTTGGAGTAGTGCTCAAATAGATGGGTCTAGGAGGATTGTTGGGCACTTTATAGAGAATTCATCTTGCTTACCACCCGGATGGACTAATAATGATGATCAACCTCAAGACGGGTGTGAAAACAAAGTGTGGGATCCCGGATTACAAAAAGAGGACCAACTTTGGGAGCCCCAAGCTTGTGAAGAACTCCATCAAGACTTGGCTCAATCCATAAGAAATCTTGGGGCACAATGGAGAACTAAGCATTGGTGGGAGTTCCAAGATGAGTACAAGCACAAGCCACCTTGATGAGGAGCTCCCCATAAGTCCAACTTAAGGACAATAAACAAAAGTGCTAGGTGGGAGACACCCCACCATGGTAACATCTTTTCATTTTCTTTCTTTGTAAATATTGGTAGAATTAGTTTAATTTCTTGTTTTTATTGTTTTGTCAAGTTTAGTTAGTAGTATAGTATGTTGAATAAGGTTCTAGGGCGTTTTGGTAGCTGTTTGGAGGATTGAAAGGCTTGGATTGGTGTAAGAACTTAGAAAAATATTTTTTGAAAAACAGAACACCATCCACGCGTGCGCGCACCTAACGCGTATGCGCACCTGAGCATTTTTCGACCACCCACGCGGACGCGCACCGTACGCATACGCGTGGATGCAAAAAAATTCGACTCCAGCCAAAAACCCGAGAGTTAGGCCTGCACTGTGCGAACATTGGGCCTAAGGCATAAGTCTATGCACGCGTGCGCGCACTTGGCGCGTACGCGCACATGATCTTAAATTCGCAATGCGCGCGCGCGTCGATTGCACAATCTGCACCCCCGGTACTTTTACCCGAGAGTTGTGCCAGACTTGGGCCGACACTATGCCTCCGGCCTAACTCGACGCACGCGTGCGCGCACCTGGCGCGTACGCGTCCTTCGACCAATATACCCATCGACGCATAAACGTGCATGACGCGCACGCGTCGGTAAAAAAAAAAAAAGAGTTTTTTTTCTCATCTTCTATTTTCTTTTGTTCATTGCATTCGCTTACTTCTACTCTTTCCATTTTCATTTTGTTTCTATAGCATGTTTTCAGTTTTTTTTCTAAGTGTCATTTCAATAATGGTGTTGGATTCTTACACTCAATTGTTGAGAAATTCTTGCATTATTTTGGTGCCTCTTGACTTGTTTGATATTCTTGGGTGATGAAACTTTTAAATCAATGCTTCATCTTGTATGACTCTTATGTCTTTGTGCATTGATATGACCTCATATTGTCTTTCATGACCCACTTCTTCTTATGTGAACTTGATGTGCCATATGCTCTTCATGCTTCGATTTTACTCTTGCATCAAGTATTAGTTAATATGCCATTAGCGTATATTGTTTTCTCACTTACATGCGTAGCTACCATGTAATAGAGAACCATACTCCCACTTGGCATTAACCCCTGCCTATGTTCTATTTGCTTTGATATCTTTGTCATAGGCTTAATCTTTCTTTCCTTTTCTATCCTTTTAGGTTGGCCACCAAGGAGTGAGAAAGGAAAAGCTTTTAAAGGGGGCAACAAACAAGTCATCCGCACAACCTTTTGAAGGAGCTCATCAATTGTAGCAACCCGTCAACCCTGCTCTTCTTTGTATGCACCGAGGACAGTGCAAACTTTTAAGTGTGGGGAGGTCGTCCGACCGATCGGCGATTTTGGGTGACAAGTTTCTAATTCCAACACTTTTGCATTTCATTCTAGGATTTTAGGATTTTTACTTGCATTTTCTTATTTTTGCATATATATACACAATAAGCTTAGTCAAAATAATGAAACTTTTCAAGATTTCTATCTATAGGGCACCAATTGATTTGAGTGAAAACTTTTCATAGAACTTGCTTGAATTATACATATCTTGTGGAATATGAATTTTTGAGCTAAGAACACAAGCTTGTGAGATTTGAGCCTAATGGTGTGGTTACATCTTATAACCACTTATTTTCCTTCTTGTGGGCATTATTCTCTTTCTATGATTGTAATCTTTGATTTGTTTGATTCTTTATGTCCATTATTTTGTGTATTCATGCATTTATATGATTGAGGCCATCATTTCATTTAACTCACTTACCCAAATAGCCTTACCTTTTATCTTCCATTGTTAGCCAATTTGAGCCTACGCTTAACCCACTTGTTCTTATTTTAGCACATTACAAGCCTTAAAGCGAAAAATAATAAATGTCCTTATTTGGATCTTTGATTAGCTTAGGCTAGAGTGTGTGAGTATCATTCAAGTGTGGGAACCTTGGGACATTGGGTGAATAAAAGGGTAATTTTGTATTGTTATTGAAAATATTGGGAATTGGGTACATACTCATGTGTTGATCAAATGTAAAACCTTATGCATCGATGCTCTTGTATATAGAAAGAAAAAAAATGAGAAAAACAAAAGAAAAAGAAAAAAAAGTATATAAAGAAAAGAAAAAAAATGAATGAAAAGAAAAAAAAAGAGAAAAAAAAATATATGATGATGAAAAAGAAAAAAATATATAGTAAAGAGGGGACAAAATGCCCCAAAGTGAAGTCAATAAAAAGGAATCAATGCATAGGTGTTATGAATCAAATAAGAATGCATGAGTATGTAAGAAAAAAAAAAGTGAAGAATGGGTAGTTAAGATAGCTTGCATTTGTATAGGTCATTATATAGGTTAGGTGGAAAGGTCTATGCTAATCAAAGATTCAAATCCTAGTCCACTTAACCATAAATGATCCTACCTTGACCCTAACCCCATTACAACCTAAATGAAAGACCTCATGATGAATGTATGCATGCATTAAATAAGTGTTGATTGTTAGAAGAAAATCAAATTTAGGAAAACATGATTAGAAGAGAATTGAGCGGATTGACCCTTAAACAATTGAGTGAATAGAGCGGATACACATCCGGTGAGGGTTCAAAAGTTCAATCACATGTATTCACCCATATTATCTATATTCTTGCAAGTTGAACTCCTTTTGATAATTCAATACAATTGTGGTTTGGACTTAGTTCCTATAGGCCTAGCTCTTGTGCTTACGCATGTCTCTTGGGGATTGATTTGTTTGAACTAAGCATTTCCAATTGCTTTAGATATTTGCCTTTAGATAGGATTCACATAGTTTAGTTGCATCCAAATAAATATCATAACCCTTAGTTCCTTCTTATTTTAGCATGAGGACATGCTAAGGCTTAAGTGTGGGGAGGTTGACAAACCCCAATTTGAGGGTTTGTCTTGTATTGAATTTAGAGTATTTTGATAACCTTTTGTCACATTTATCCATTGAAATAGCATGGTTTTGTAACTTCTCCTTTAATTGTGCCTAAGTGTAAAAACATGCTTTTTAGGTCTTAAAATAGCTAAATCTAATTCTCCTTGATTCCATTAGATGCCTTGATATGTTTGTTAAGTGATTTAAGGTTTAGGAGGCAAAGATTGGATCAAGGGAATGAAGAAAGAAGCATGAAAAGTTGGAGAACTCATGAAGAAATGAAAGAACCGGAAAGCTGTCAAGCTGACCTCTTCGCACTTAACAGACCATAACTTGAGCTACAGAGGTCCAAATGATGCGGTTCCAGTTGGGTTAGAAAGCTAACATCCGGGGCTTCGAAACGATATAAGATTTGCCATAGTTTCTACAAGTATGGTGGCGCGCACGCGCATAGTACGCGCACGCGCCGTTGCTGCCACTTAGTCCACTTGAAGCAAAACGTGGCCAGCGATTTTAGAAGCCTTGTGGGCCCAATCCAACTCATTTCTGATGCTATTTAAGCCAAGGATTGAAGGGTAATCAACATACTCTCATACTTTTACAAGTTAGTTACCATTAGTCATAGTTTAGTTTAGAATTAGTTTCTAGAGAGAGAAGCTCTCACTTCTCTCTAGGATTAGGATTAAGATTAGGTTTAGTTCTTAGATCTAGATTTTAATTCATCTTCTTCTACTTCTATCCTCTTAATTCCTTGTTATTACATTCATCTTCCTCTATTCTTTTGTTGTAATTTCCTTTATGTTGTTCTTATACTTTGTTGTAGATCCACTTTTGTTCCTTCCTTTCTCTTTCAATTCAATTCAAGGTAAATCATAATAATTGTGTTCCTTTTGATTTGTGTTGTTAATTCCTTTCAATAATTGTTGTTAGATTTTATTCTTGTTGTTGATTTACTATGTTTTCCTTTTATGCCTTCCAAGTGTTTGATGAAATGCTTGGTTGGATTTTATAGTAGGATTTTATACTCTTGGCTTGGAAAGGTAACTTAGGACCTTTTGAGTTACTAATGTCCAAGTGATTGATGATTGGGAGCCATTGACTCTAGTTCTCACTAATTGAATTAGTGGAGAGTTAGGACTTATGGACTAGGATTGATATAGCTCATTTGACTTTCCTTTACTACTAGTTAGAGGATGATTTAATGAGATTAATCCTTGCCAATTCTCATATTGTGATTAGTGATTAGGATAGAGATCCTTGACCACCAACCCTTGCCAAGACCTTTTTAGGCCTTAGTTTACTTCCTTGTCATTTATCTTTCATGCTTCTTATCAAAACCCCAAAATAACTCACAACCAATAACAAGACACTTTATTGTAATTCCTAGGGAGAACGACCCGAGGTTTGAATACTTCGGTTTATAAATTTTAGGGGTTTGTTTTAGTGACAAACAACTTTTTGTATGAAAGGATTAGTGATTGGTTTAGAAACTATACTTGCAACGAGAATTCATTTGTAAATTCTAAACCATCAAAAATCCAATCATCAATGAGCTTGGGGTGTTCTGCATGCATTGAACTTGCTCTGGCTGCTACTCATTGTTGTATTTCTCATAACTTTCTTCACCTTGGCCCCACTCATTTGAAGGTTAGCTTGCTGAGCTTACTGTGGCTAGTTGAAGTCCATCTATTCTTTTCACCATCATCTCCATCTGTTGTTGGATTTGTTGATGCATCAATTTATTCTGTGCCAATATAGCATCAACACCCTCAAGCTCCATCACACCTTTCTTTGGGGTTGAGTTGTGATGCCTTTCTAATGAATAGTAGTATTGGTTATTTGCAACAACCTCAATAAAGTCTTGAGTCTCTTCAGGGGTTTTTATCATATTGAGTGATCCTCCTGAGGAATAGTCTAGTGCCCTCCTTGCTTCTAGAGTCAAGCCCTCAGTTACGAGAAAACACTGGGAGCAATTTCTGGGCTATTTTTGACCCAGTTTCAAGCCCAAAAATACAAATTAGAGGTTGCAAAGTGAAGCTGGAAGAATTAATCATTCACTTTTCATTCATACACACATTAGGTTTTAGATGTAGGTTTCTAGAGGGAGAGGCTCTCTCCTATCTCTAGGTTTTAGGGATTTTTTTTAGTTTTATTCCTTCTCCAATTCAGATTTCCATCTTGCTTTAATTTAGTTTCTCTTCTACATTCTATTATTCTAGCATCTTAGTTTATCTTCCCTTGTTGATTTCTTTATCTTCCCAATTTAGTTTACGAACTCTACATGTTAGATTGAATTTGCTTTTTATACAATTTGAGGTATTTCTTGTTTATTGCTTCTTTCTTCATTTGTTGTTATTGATTCTTTGCAATTGTTAGTCTTAGATTTTACATTCTCTCATTACTTTTCTATGCTTTTATTTTGTGCCTTCCAACTGTTTAATAAAATGCTTGGGTGGATTTTAATTTAGATTTTTATGTTCTTGACTTGGATTGATTATTTAGAGACTCTTGAGTTATCAAAAGTCTTTTATTGATTGGTGATGGAAGATTCCCGGTTAGCTTGAACTTCACCAAAGCTAGTCTCTCACTACGAGTTGACTAGGACTTGTGAACTCAAGTTGATTGCACACACTTAACTTTCCTTCATTAGTTATAGGTTAACTAAGTGAAGTCAATTCACATTTACCATCACAATTGACGATGATAATAAGGATAGGACTTCTAATTCTCTTCCTTGCTAAGAGCTTTCTTAGTTATTAGTTTATTTTCTTGTCATTTTCCTTTTTTATTTCTTATTACAAAACCCAAAAATATGCTTTTCCATAGTTAATAATAACCATACTTCCTTACAATTCCTTGAGATATGACCCGAGGTTTAAATACTTCGGTCAATTTTATTTGGTTTGCTTAAGTGACAAACAGTCTAAACGTTGATTGAGGTTTAATTGTTGGTTTAGAACTATTCTTGCAACGTGATATTTTTGTGAAAATCTTTGCCGACATTTTTCCTCCGTCAAGTTTTTGGCCCATTGCCGGGGAATTGCAAATGTGTGGCTTATTATTGGTTATTGTGAATGTTGTGAATATGTTTTCCTTTTGTTTCTTTATTAGTTGTTGCTTGTTTTAGCAGTTTATTTTCATTATTCCATGATGCATGCTAAGACAATGGATATGGTGGACCTCCTTGTGACAACCAACAACCACCACCATATGCCTATGAACCCCCTCTTCAACATAGTTTTGAACCACCATACTTACAAGTCCCTTACAATCAAACACTTTCATATGACCCTAACACATATCCACTATACCAACCACCTTATGAGCCATATTAACCATACACAGAACCACCCCAATTCCAACATAATTACTCCCAAGAACCACCTCACTATACACCATCTCCTAATCCTTATCAAGATGAACCACCTTCCTATCATGAACCCTTCCTCCAAAGTAATGAACCCTCATATTCACTCCAATCTCCAATGGATGACACTCTTGGTGTTCTTATTCAAGGGCAAAGAGAGATGCAAAGGACGACACTAGAATTCATAACTACCTTGATTGAGGTAGTAAATAATTTAGCCCCCTACGCTTCGATAGTTAAAGTACCCCCATGGCCGCATGTCGAGAATCTAATGAAGAGCGTAGCATGAAGGAGAAATTAGAAACTTCGGTGGAAAATGAGGAATGTGACATTGTATTGGAACAATTGGATGAAGCCATAATTGTTGAAGAGGAAGAAGTGGTCAAAGACTTAGGAGATGTTGAACCTCTCTAGGAATCTAGAGTTGTAGAGTATTCCTCCAAGAAGCTTGAAATTAATGTTGAGAAGGGTAGTGTGTAACAACCCTAATTTTCGAGTACGCGAGATCTTTTCTAAAGGCACGGAATTCTCCGGAAGATCAGTAAAGGGAACACCTCTGTTATATCATCAAGCATCTCAATCCTCATTATCATTATGTCATCCTTAAGCTAGAACCTCCTTTGAGGCAAGCTCGATAATGCAATCGTGAAGAACCTAGTTTTTGAACCGTATCGGTTGGCAGTTTTGATTCTGATTTTCGTAAATAGTCTCTATTTGACGAACCGGACTCGATTCATGAGAGGAGAGAGATAATAGTATAATATTATCATTATATTAGTATTAGAAGATGATCGAATGATATTATAAGGTTACCTGGTCTGTTTTAGTTAAAAACAGAAAATCGGTTTAACCGGGTTTACGGTTTACTGGTGCAGCTTAGCACCAGCACTCTCTGATGACTTTAGCAATGCTAAGGCCTCATTATACATGTTCTATTATCATAATAAATATGTTACTAGTGTCATTTATGCTAGTAGCTCAGAAAATAATTTTTAGAGATGTTTTTACGAGTGTTCCGATACACCTAGTTTTAGTAGGTGTACACCAGAGATATTTTAATATTATTTTAATCCACCTCCAAGCCAACCAATCACAGCTCACCCTACACCCCCAAAACCCCCAAGGGTGCCTCATTTGCTCATTGTGGCCGAAAATCACCAAGAGAAAAAGGAGAGAAAGTTCTTGGTTCATAAATCTTCAAAGCTTGATTTCTTCTGAACTAAAACTCAAATCAAAACTCCGATTTCACCAAAATGATCCTCTCTTCTTCCTCTACATAACCATATAACATATCAAGGCTGGAAATAAGGTGAGATGGCTGTCTCCCTCCCTTTTCAATTCGGTTTTCAAGGAAAACCATGTAAACATGTGTTTTCTTGATGTTTTTTCTTAGGAATCATGCTTAACTTGACTTGAGGGCCAAGAAACGTGAATTTCCAGCAACTCTAAGGTGATATATCTCTTCCTAACATGCTGAGTGAGATTTGGTCAGTTGAGAGTTTTTGGATTTAAAGTTGTTCTTGATGTGATTTAGGAGGAAAAAGTGCTTAAGGACCACCTGAAAGTTTAACCGAATTAGGAGCAGCAAAACCAGGTAGGGTTTGACGAATTTAATCTTGATTGATTGTGTTTGAGTGATGTGATTATGATATGATTTGGCTGTGCTTGAAATTGATTGCTTATATGAGTTATTCTTGGTGAAAGTTTGTTGAAATTTTGATGAAATTTGATGAAATTCAAGCTTTAAAGTTCATGTTCTTGGGCAGCTGGGAAAACGAAACCCTAAGCTTAAATTGAGGGTCAATTTGTGTTGAAATCATGTAGAAAATATGGGGTTTTAGTGGCTGCTAATTTATTATGAATTTTGGTAAAAATCGGTTGCTGAAAAGATTGAAAAACGGGTAAAAACAGAGAAAGAATCTGAAGAATTTATGAAGAACACGAAGAACACTTTGAGTGTGGTGAAGAACAATGAAGAACACCTTTTAGATCTTAGAAAGGGCAAGGAAGTAAATATGTTGGTGTTTGAGGGGTTATTTGGTAATTTTTGAAAGTTAGGGTGGTAAAAGTAGAAATATTAAAAGTTACCGGGGTAAAAAGTTAATTTTGAAAGTGAAAAGGTAAAGGCAAGGTAAATTTCGAAAATTTAATGATAAAATAATAAATAATAATAAAATATTAAATAATAATATTTAATTAAAAATAATATTTTAATAAAAATAATAAAATAATGCAGAAGAGGCAGTTTTCTGTAAAAGCTTTAGAAAGACAACTTTAAGTGCAGAATCTCATAATTACCTTCATAAAACACTTAGGGAGTGGTAATAACATGTTAGAGAGGAAAAGATAAAGAAAAGATAAAAATCGGAGAAAAAGTCTGTAACGTTTTAACGACAGAAAAACAGACAGAGACTAGAGAACGAACTAGGGCAACGTAGTTAGACCTTGAGTTCCGACTAGGATTAGGTATTATATGAAAAGTTAAAATGTTTCAGTATAGACTTAATGAACCTATACTTGGGACAGGCTAACTATTCATACCGAAGTTTACATAAGCTTTAAATACATATGTTTAGCAGAGAAACACAGAGAACAGAGTAATCAGAGCAGAGTAGAGAAACACAGAAAATAGAGTAACCAGAGTAAAGTAAAGAGATAAAGAGAAAAGGAGTAATATAGATACAGATGAAAAGAGTAATCAGAGAAGAGAAAAGAGATACAGAGAACAGAGTAATTAAAACAGAGTAAAGAGATACAGAGAAAAGGGCAACCAGAACAGAGTAAAGAGATATTTAATATATATTAGTTGCTTGATGCAACCCAGAGCTATATTTAATATATATTAGTTGCTTGATGCAACCCAGAGCTATATTTAATATATATTAGTTGCTTAATGCAACCCAGAGCTTCTGTAGGGAAACTAAGTTACCTACAGCTATTTTCCGCTTCCCCAGAGCAGAGCAGAGTATATATATTTTCCTGCAGTAAGCAGAGGCTGTCTCAAATGAGCGGCTATTATTATATGCGCATTTATTTAGGAACGGAAAATCGTATCCGGGAAATCGGGATTACTCGTGACCGGATAAATGTCGGGATTACGGGCAGCCAACCGACACATGAGCTCATGGCCTGTACTAGGGCTAGACATGCATCATTCTTGGCTGCGCATCACTCTCTGTTGCTTTTCTTCTTGTGTGTGACTATTTCTTTATGTTTGTCTGCTTGAGTGCTAGGTGTGTGCTTTATTTCCTTGTGTTCTTCTGTTTGTGTTCTGTTGTCTCTACTTTGTATTTCTATCTTTATCTTCTGTTTACTGCTTCGCTATATTATGTTATTCGTCTGCTAATCGACCCCAAATAAATGAACGTAACTAATAACCCTGACCCTACTAAGAACTCCCCAGTTCTTACCCTTTCTCTCTCCCTTCCCCTTCAGATGGAAGTAAGAGTACCTTACCGTAGTTCGCTGATGACCGTTCGCAAGAAGAGGATTCTGCTCTAGATAGTTTTCTGAGTCTAGGATGAATATCGTTCTCTGTTTCTATGTATATACTGTGAAACCAGCCAACGTCTACACCCCGTTCATATGCGCACTTTAACCTAAATTCTGTGTACGAGACTCCCGTTGTGTGGCTACTTGATGAGGTACCAGAGGGACGTCCTATGGCAATGTCTGATCGTGCAGAGGAATAGCAGATGATGTCCTACCTTTGGTGACGTTCACCTGACTTGAGTTTTGAAGACTTAGAACGTACTTTCCCTCGCTTTAGTAGTTTAGAGGGACTAGGCGAGCATAGAGTCTAGGCTAGCCTGGGTGCCAGCTTAGGGACTTCTTGAACAGGTCAGGACCTGGGATGTTGTATGTATATATATGTATATAGTTATTATCTAGCTATATCTAGGGGTGTTCTAACTAAAAGTCTATACTTAAATAAAAGTTGGATCACTGAATGTTGTTGACTGCTTGTGATGTATTTATGTGTAGTTGTTTATAACCATTTTATCTGTTATTATTTGTGAATTGATTATAAATGATTATGTTTATTAATCCAAATGTTTTTAAAAAAAAAGTACCTCGCAAATTAACTACGTTTTTAACAACGAATCAGGCTCATATGATAAATAATAGATAATAATTAGGAAGACAAGTTGGTAGCGCTCAGTTTCTAGTATGATCATGACGTACAAGAAATTGGGTCGTTACAATTTGGTATCAGAGCAGTTCGTTCCCAGTAGAGCCTGGGGAGTGGACTGACTATGCTTCATTGCATACTTTGTTGTGTGTCTCATGCGTATAGGATATCCCAGTGATATATGTTGCATGATTGTTTCTGTGTTTTCATTTTGGGAATGTTTACACTTGACTTTAAGTGTTAAGACTGATCACCTTAACAATGATTGTTTGGTGTGAACAAGACTATAATGGGTTCCCGGAGACAAGGCGAACGGGAAGGAATTCCTAATGTTAACTACGAGAGGGAACAGGAAACGTTTATGGCTACCATGAACGACGTGGCTGAAGTAGTGCGTGAAGTTGCTGTAGGAACAGCTAGGGCTGTTGAACGTCTCGGAGTGAGAAATGGGGACGAGAATGGATACGGAGAAGATAATGGAAACGATGAGAACAACTTAGGGCATCCTGAAAGACCTATGACCCTTGCGACCTTTCTGAAGGTTAATCCGCCTAAGTTCAAGGGTACACTCGTTGCGACTGATGCTGACAATTGGTTTCGAGCTATTGAACGATCACTGCGAGCACAACATGTTCCGGAAGGCCAACACGTGGAGTTTGCTACTTATATGCTGGAAGGAGAAGCTGAGCATTGGTGGCAAGGGATACAGCGACTGTTGCAACAAGATGAAGGCGATATTCCTTGGAATACTTTTAAGGACGAATTTTATAAGAAGTATTTTCCGAGGGCAGCTCGTGATGCTAAGGAGATGGAACTTATGCAGCTGAAACAGGGTAATACAACTATTGCAGAATATGCCCGTAAATTTGGTGACTTGTGCCGTTTCTCCAAGATCTGCCAAGGGAATCCTGCTGACTTTGAAGAATGGAAGTGTTTGAAGTTCGAAGGGGGCCTTTGTGTTGATCTGATGAGTTCAATAGCTTCGCTGGAAATACGTAATTTTGCCGAATTAGTCAACAAGAGCAAGTTAGTGGAAGAATGTATTAAGAAAGTGACTATGGTTAAAGTGAGTCACCAAGGATTTCCACCAAGGCGTCTTAGCAATCATCAGACAGCTGGGAGAAGGGTGCATTTTAAAGCACGTGGCATACGACAGTGTAAGAACCTACAAGTTGGTAACATTACTGATCGCCGTATGGGTAAGAATGGAGGTAAAGTAAGGCAAGGTAATGGTAAACGAGCCCATCAGGCTTACATAAACACTGCATGTAAGTAATGCGGAAAAGAGCATGATAACAGGTCTTGCCAGTTTGGATCACCTAACTGCTATGCTTGTAGAGAACTTGGACATATTGCCAAGGATTGTCCAAAGGGATTTACTCGAAATCCAGTTAGCACTCAACAACAAGGACGAGTGTTTGCTATCACTATTGACAATGTTGTGCAATCGAACACCCTCATTCAAGGTCAGGTTATGTCAAGAATTGATTTCTAACTGTACTGTATGATTCGGGTGCATCGCATTCCTTATTTCTCTAATTATTGCTCACAAGTTAGGATTATATTTCTTTAAATTGAATTTTTACTTGATTTTCCATACACCTGCATCCCAAAATGCTTTGACCAGTTTAGTGTGCCTGCAAGTACCATTCGCTATTAGGAACAGGACTTTTATACACGATCTAATCTGTTTATCTCCATCTGGTTTAGAAGTTATTTTAGGATTAGATTGGTTATCTAAGTATCATGTTTTCTTTGTTTATTTTAAAAGAACTGCTGTTATTCCATCTAATAGTCTATGTACTAAACCATTTTTGTTCCACACCTTATATCTGAATTCTGTAAGAGTTACCTTAGGCGGGAGTGATTGTGAGGGGTACGTTCTGTTAGCGGCTAGCTCGAATGATAGTGAATTAAGCTTGGAACAAATCCAAATGGTGAAAGAATTTCCTGATGTTTTCTTGGACGACATACCTGAGTTTCTTCCTCAGCAAGAGATAAAATTCAGCATTGATCTAGTACCTGGAACCGGACCGATTTTTATAGCACCGTACCGGATGTCACCATTGCTTGCAGAGCTGAAGAAGCTATGAGATAGGATCGTAGTGGCCTATGGAGGTACAAGAACAGAATTTGTGTGCCTAACTCTGGAGAATTCCAACAAAAGATTCTTACAGAAGCTCATCAAAGCAGACTTTCTATGCATCTTGGAGTGACGAAGATGTATTGAGATTTGAAACAAATATTCTGGTCGCCGGACTTAAAGAAAGAAGTAGCTGATTATGTCTCAAGATGTTTAACCTGCCAGAAGGTGAAGGTGGAACATCAGAGGCCGTCAGGAACCCTGCAACCCTTAGAAATACCACAATGGAAATGGGAGCAGATTACTATGGATTTTATCACGAGATTTCCAAGAACCTCAACAGGACGTAGTGCCATTTGGGTGATTGTGGACAGGCTGCCAAAGTCGGCGTGCTTCTTTTCGATTCGAGTTGACTATACTTCAGAAAGGCTGGAATGAATATATATATTCAAGAAATCGTACGACTACATGGGATACCTTCGTAAATTGTCTCAGATCGAGTTTCGAGGTTTACTACTAAATTTTGGGGAGCTTTTTAAAAAGCGTTGGAAACAGAATTGCACACGAGTATAGCATACCATTCTTAGATAGACGGACAATCAGAGCAGATAATCCAGACGTTAGAAGAGATGTTACAATCATGTATGATAGACAACCAAAACAGCTGGGATAAGTATTCGCTTTTGGTCAAATTCATCTACAACGACAGTTTCTAATAAAGTATCGGGATGGCACCATATGAAGCTCTCTATGGAAAAAGATGTCGGACACCATTGTGTTGGAATGACGATGGAGAAGCTAGTGTCTTAGGTCTAGACTTAGTGTAAGAAACTACTGAGAAGATAAAGGAGATTCGTCGGAAGATCCAAACAGCACAAAGCCGTCAAAAGAGCTATGCCGATAATAGACGTAGACCCTTAGAGTTTAGTGACGGAAACCGTGTCTTACTAGAAGTAACTTCGATTATTGGAATAGGTAGAGCCCTTAAGACTAAAAAGCTTAACCCTCGATACATAGGACCTTTTCAAATACTTAAAAGAGTCGGTCTAGTAGCGTATCAAATAGTCCTTCCTCCTTATTTATCAAACCTTCATGATGTTTTTCATGTCTCACAACTTAGGAAATATATTCCCGATGAGAGTCACATTTTACGACCAGAAACAGTACAGTTATGAAATCATTTGACATATCAAGCATCACCAGTTCAGATCGTAGGAAGAAGTGATAAGCAGTTAAGAGGAAAAACTGTTCGCTTAGTCAAAGTAGCTTGGGGACAAAGAGGAGAAGAAGAGCACACTTGGGAACTGGAGGATAAGATGAAAGTTGATTACCCGCACCTAGTCTCAGGTAACTGAAATTTTAAGGGCAAAATTTTCTTTTAGGAGGGTAGAATGTAACAACCCTAATTTTCGAGTACGCGAGATCTTTTCTAAAGGCACGGAATTCTCCGGAAGATCAGTAAAGGGAACACCTCTGTTATATCATCAAGCATCTCAATCCTCATTATCATTATGTCATCCTTAAGCTAGAACCTCCTTTGAGGCAAGCTCGATAATGCAATCGTGAAGAACCTAGTTTTTGAACCGTATCGGTTGGCAGTTTTGATTCTGATTTTCGTAAATAGTCTCTATTTGACGAACCGGACTCGATTCATGAGAGGAGAGAGATAATAGTATAATATTATCATTATATTAGTATTAGAAGATGATTGAATGATATTATAAGGTTACCTGGTCTGTTTTAGTTAAAAACAGAAAATCGGTTTAACCGGGTTTACGGTTTACTGGTGCAGCTTAGCACCAGCACTCTCTGATGACTTTAGCAATGCTAAGGCCTCATTATACATGTTCTATTATCATAATAAATATGTTACTAGTGTCATTTATGCTAGTAGCTCAGAAAATAATTTTTAGAGATGTTTTTACGAGTGTTCCGATACACCTAGTTTTAGTAGGTGTACACCAGAGATATTTTAATATTATTTTAATCCACCTCCAAGCCAACCAATCACAGCTCACCCTACACCCCCAAAACCCCCAAGGGTGCCTCATTTGCTCATTGTGGCCGAAAATCACCAAGAGAAAAAGGAGAGAAAGTTCTTGGTTCATAAATCTTCAAAGCTTGATTTCTTCTGAACTAAAACTCAAATCAAAACTCCGATTTCACCAAAATGATCCTCTCTTCTTCCTCTACATAACCATATAACATATCAAGGCTGGAAATAAGGTGAGATGGCTGTCTCCCTCCCTTTTCAATTCGGTTTTCAAGGAAAACCATGTAAACATGTGTTTTCTTGATGTTTTTTCTTAGGAATCATGCTTAACTTGACTTGAGGGCCAAGAAACGTGAATTTCCAGCAACTCTAAGGTGATATATCTCTTCCTAACATGCTGAGTGAGATTTGGTCAGTTGAGAGTTTTTGGATTTAAAGTTGTTCTTGATGTGATTTAGGAGGAAAAAGTGCTTAAGGACCACCTGAAAGTTTAACCGAATTAGGAGCAGCAAAACCAGGTAGGGTTTGACGAATTTAATCTTGATTGATTGTGTTTGAGTGGTGTGATTATGATATGATTTGGCTGTGCTTGAAATTGATTGCTTATATGAGTTATTCTTGGTGAAAGTTTGTTGAAATTTTGATGAAATTTGATGAAATTCAAGCTTTAAAGTTCAAGTTCTTGGGCAGCTGGGAAAACGAAACCCTAAGCTTAAATTGAGGGTCAATTTGTGTTGAAATCATGTAGAAAATATGGGGTTTTAGTGGCTGCTAATTTATTATGAATTTTGGTAAAAATCGGTTGCTGAAAAGATTGAAAAACGGGTAAAAACAGAGAAAGAATCTGAAGAATTTATGAAGAACACGAAGAACACTTTGAGTGTGGTGAAGAACAATGAAGAACACCTTTTAGATCTTAGAAAGGGCAAGGAAGTAAATATTTTGGTGTTTGAGGGGTTATTTGGTAATTTTTGAAAGTTAGGGTGGTAAAAGTAGAAATATTAAAAGTTACCGGGGTAAAAAGTTAATTTTGAAAGTGAAAAGGTAAAGGCAAGGTAAATTTCGAAAATTTAATGATAAAATAATAAATAATAATAAAATATTAAATAATAATATTTAATTAAAAATAATATTTTAATAAAAATAATAAAATAATGCAGAAGAGGCAGTTTTTTGTAAAAGCTTTAGAAAGATAACTTTAAGTGCAGAATCTCATAATTACCTTCATAAAACACTTAGGGAGTGGTAATAACATGTTAGAGAGGAAAAGATAAAGAAAAGATAAAAATCGGAGAAAAAGTCTGTAACGTTTTAACGACAGAAAAACAGACAGAGACTAGAGAACGAACTAGGGCAACGTAGTTAGACCTTGAGTTCCGACTAGGATTAGGTATTATATGAAAAGTTAAAATGTTTCAGTATAGACTTAATGAACCTATACTTGGGACAGGCTAACTATTCATACCGAAGTTTACATAAGCTTTAAATACATATGTTAAGCAGAGAAACACAGAGAACAGAGTAATCAGAGCAGAGTAGAGAAACACAGAAAACAGAGTAACCAGAGTAAAGTAAAGAGATAAAGAGAAAAGGAGTAATATAGATACAGATGAAAAGAGTAATCAGAGAAGAGAAAAGAGATACAGAGAACAGAGTAATTAAAACAGAGTAAAGAGATACAGAGAAAAGGGCAACCAGAACAGAGTAAAGAGATATTTATATATATTAGTTGCTTGATGCAACCCAGAGCTATATTTAATATATATTAGTTGCTTGATGCAACCCAGAGCTATATTTAATATATATTAGTTGCTTGATGCAACCCAGAGCTATATTTAATATATATTAGTTGCTTAATGCAACCCAGAGCTTCTGTAGGGAAACTAAGTTACCTACAGCTATTTTCCGCTTCCCCAGAGCAGAGCAGAGTATATATATATTTTCCTGCAGTAAGCAGAGGCGCTCTCAAATGAGCGGCTATTATTATATGCGCATTTATTTAGGAACGGAAAATCGTATCCGGGAAATCGGGATTACTCGTGACCGGATAAATGTCGGGATTACGGGCAGCCAACCGACACATGAGCTCATGGCCTGTACTAGGGCTAGACATGCATCATTCTTGGCTGCGCATCACTCTCTGTTGCTTTTCTTCTTGTGTGTGACTATTTCTTTATGTTTGTCTGCTTGAGTGCTAGGTGTGTGCTTTATTTCCTTGTGTTCTTCTGTTTGTGTTCTGTTGTCTCTACTTTGTATTTCTATCTTTATCTTCTGTTTACTGCTTCGCTATATTATGTTATTCGTCTGCTAATCGACCCCAAATAAATGAACGTAACTAATAACCCCGACCCTACTAAGAACTCCCCAGTTCTTACCCCTTCTCTCTCCCTTCCCCTTCAGATGGAAGTAAGAGTACCTTACCGTAGTTCGCTGATGACCGTTCGCAAGAAGAGGATTCTGCTCTAGATAGTTTTCTGAGTCTAGGATGAATATCGTTCTCTGTTTCTATGTATATACTGTGAAACCAGCCAACGTCTACACCCCGTTCATATGCGCACTTTAACCTAAATTCTGTGTACGAGACTCCCGTTGTGTGGCTACTTGATGAGGTACCAGAGGGACGTCCTATGGCAATGTCTGATCGTGCAGAGGAATAGCAGATGATGTCCTACCTTTGGTGACGTTCACCTGACTTGAGTTTTGAAGACTTAGAAGGTACTTTCCCTCGCTTTAGTAGTTTAGAGGGACTAGGCGAGCATAGAGTCTAGGCTAGCCTGGGTGCCAGCTTAGGGACTTCTTGAACAGGTCAGGACCTGGGATGTTGTATGTATATATATGTATATAGTTATTATCTAGCTATATCTAGGGGTGTTCTAACTAAAAGTCTATACTTAAATAAAAGTTGGATCACTGAATGTTGTTGACTGCTTGTGATGTATTTATGTGTAGTTGTTTATAACTATTTTATCTGTTATTATTTGTGAATTGATTATAAATGATTATGTTTATTAATCCAAATGTTTTTAAAAAAAAAGTACCTCGCAAATTAACTACGTTTTTAACAACGAATCAGGCTCATATGATAAATAATAGATAATAATTAGGAAGACAAGTTGGTAGCGCTCAGTTTCTAGTATGATCATGACGTACAAGAAATTGGGTCGTTACATAGTGCACAACCTCCAAAGCATGTTCCCTATGAAAAATTGGACAGGATAGATCAAGAGGCAAGTTCCCTCGGTGATGATGATCATGAATTAAGCCATCCTAATAACGAATTTGCATCCACAAGTGAACCCCTTGAGTTTAAAGAACCTTCTCCCGATGAAATTGAAAGTAGCATTGAGGTAGATTTCTCACAACCTCATATTTATGATTTGAGTAATGGAGAAGAGTTGGATGAATTCGGTAAGGAAAAGCTTGAAAGTGAAGAATCTTTTCAAAAGGTGGAAGTCCATCGGCAAGGTTGGACGGGAGTTGAATATGCTTTGTCAAGATCATTGGAGACTTCTCTACCTAGGTTGCCGTCTACTCCTTCATTTGAGTGAGTAAAACTTATCTCTCTTAGCTTTGTTGTCCCACATGAGTATGGTATTCTTGAAATGGATGGCCAACTTAGTAGCTTTGTGGAATGAAGCATAAGAGAAGGATGTTTAGTGGTTGGAGTTACAAATCAAGACTCATCAAGGTTGATCTTTCAAGAGCTAGATGCAAGGGTTGGACTAGTGATCAATTGGTTGGATCTAAGAGAAGAGTTTGGTACTTCATTGAGAATTTGAATTGCTTGCCACCCGGTTAGAACAATGATGATCAACTTAAAGACGAGTGTAGAAACAAGATTTTGGATCCCGACATACAAGATGATCCACTTTGGGAGCTCAAAGCTTGTGAAGAACTTCTTCAAGACTTGGTGAATTCAGTTGGAAATGTTGGAGCTTATTGGAAGTCCAAGCATTGGTGGAAGTTTCAAGATGAGTTCAAGCTCAAGCCACCATGACAAGGAGTTCACCAAATGTCCAACTTAAGAACTTTAACTAAAAGTGCTAGGTGGGAGACACCCCCACCATGGTAAATTCTTCCTATTTTATCTTTTATTTATATTGGTAATAAGTTGAATTTTCAATTTTAATTATGCTTATTTAGTTTAAGTTGTATTTAAACTTGTTAATTTATTTTATAAAATTCTCAAAAAAAAAGACAAAAACGGCAACCCACATGTGCGCGTGGGCGACGCGTATGCATCGATGCCAATTTTGCTCTTTGCTACAAAAACCAGAGAGTTGTGCTGGAACCATGCAGGTAGGGTGCCAGTCGCACAACCCAATCCACACATGCACGTCGCTTAAGCTTATGCGTCATTTGCAATTTTGGTCTCCCACATGTAAGCGTGGACGACGTGCACACGTCGTATCTAAATGTTGACTCTGGTACAAAAATCAGAGAGTTGTGATGGAACTGTGCCGGTTTCGCGCGTCTAGCACAAAAAGTAGTCACGCGTATGTATTACCGACACTTATGCGTCAGCTCTTCTTTTCTGCTTCTCATGCGTACGCGTGACCGACGCTCACGCGTCGCATCCTCACTCTGCTATCCATGCGTGCACATGGATGATGCTTATGCGTCGCTTCTCTTCTGCCATTTCTTTCTTCTTTCTTCTCTCCTTCTCCTTTATTTCTTCCTTTCTTCTTCTTCTTCATTACCTTAACTTTTTATCTTTTTTTTTCTCTTTGATTTTCTTCCATTTATTGTATTTTAAATTTATTGCTTGCTCTTATTTTCTTTTCTAAGTATGTTATTTTAACATTAGTGTTGAATTTTCCTAATTAACTATTGCGAATTTCTTGAATTCTTTTAGTGCTTCTTGACATGTTTGCTGTTTAGTTGACATGCCATTTGCTTCTATTGCTTTCTCACTTACATGTTGTAGCTACCATTTAGTTGAGAACTCCACTCTTATTTGGCATTAGCCCCCGCCTATCTTTGATATCTTTGTTTTCTTAGCTTAATCCTCTTCCTATTTCCTTACTTTCAGGATGGCCACCAACGAGGAAAAGGAAAAGCTTCTAAATAGGACAACAAATAAGTCCCTCCGCATAATCTTTTGAAGAAAACTCATCAGTTGTATCAACCCGTCCACTTGCACATCTTTGCATGCATCGAAGACGGTGCAACCTTTAAGTGTGGGCAAGTCGTGACCGACTTTCGTGAGTAACTACTTCCTTTTCCAACACCAATGTTTAATTTTCTTTGTTAGATTAGTTGTTGCATTGCATGATAGATTGCATGTGTAGTTGATTGCTTGCATTTAGGTACTACTTGGGTGAAGTAATGAATTCTTTTCCAAGAAACCGTTTTAAGGCATTTCACTAATTTGAATTAAAAAATTTTAAACTTGCTTGAAAAATTTTATTTCGGAACATGATTTTAGAGCTCGAACACACAAGTCCAGTGAGATCTTCGAACCTATTTGATTGGTTGCATCTTATCAACCAATGTTTTATTTTCGTGTGTGTTGTTCTCTCTAAAATTGTGATCTTTGTCTTGCTTGATTTTATATTTCCATTATTTGATGTATGCATGCACTTACATGATTGAGGCTTTTGTTTCACTAAGCTTACATACCCATATGGCCTAACCTCTAATAATCCTTTCCAAACCAATCTTGAGCCTATTTTATCCTAATTTTTCTTTACTTTAGCTCATTACTAACTGTAAGTGGAAAACAATAGTGTTATTAATTTGAATCCTTGGTTAGCTTAGACTAGTGAGAGTGCTCATGAATTAAGTGTGGGAAAATTAGGTTTGGAAATATTTGGTTTGGGAATTGGGTATTGTATATTCTTTTGAAAATGTAAAAAAGGTAGTTGAGCACATATTCTACATTCAATACCTTAATCATATGCATTGAGAAAAATAATAAAAATGAAAAAAAAATAAAAAAAGAAAAAAAAATATATGGAAGCAATAAAAGGGTACGAAATGTCCCAAAGTAAATGGTGATAGGAATGCATATACTGTACTCAAAATTGGGATGCATGAATATGTGGTAAACATAGTTACTGGGTAGTTAGATTTTGTATTTTGATTACATGGATTGTCTTAAATTAGGTAGAAAGTTTAGGTTAATCAAGGATTCATATTTTATTCCACTTAACCAAATACAATCCTAGCTTGATCCTAACCCCATTACAACCCTTAAAAGACCTCTTGATATGTGTATTCGTGCATTACATTTTTGTTGATTGGTAGTAGAAGAGTAAGCCTTAGAAAGCAAGATTAGTAGAGAACCGAGAGAACCGATCCTCAAACACTAGAGTGATTAAAGTAGATACACTTTCAGTGAGGGTTTGATGCTCGATTCTTTGTTCCTGGCTCTCACAAGCTTTCTTCTTGCAAGTCTACTTGTACTTTATTTTGAAACTTGATTTAGTGGAATCCAGTTTATATTTGTTCTTAGAAGATTTATTTACTTTTAACCAAGTAGGTAGAAGCATTTTTACATGTAGTTGCATTCATATAGATAGGTTGCATTTAATAAGTCCTTCCATCCCTCTTCACTCTTTTGGTTCTCTTGAGCTTAGCATGAGGACATGCTACTGTTTAAGTGTGAGGAGATTGATAAACCACTATTTTATGATTTATTTTGTATTGAATTTAGTGGATTTTGTCAACAATTCTCACACTTATTCATGTAAATTGAATGTTTTTAAGTTTTTTTCCTAATATTGTACAATGATTAAAAACATGCTTCTTAGACCTTAAAATCGCTAATTTTTAATCCTCTCTTATTACCATTCGATGTCGTGATATTTTTGTTAAGTGTTTTCAGGGTTTATAGGGCATGAATGGCAAAGAGGATGGATAGGAAGCATGCAAAAGTTGAAGGAACATAAGAAACTGAGAATTTCAGAAGCTGGTAGCGACGCATACGCGTGGATGACGCGTACGCGTGACCTAGCCATAGCCAAGTTATGCGCACGCGTGGCTGATGCGTACGCGTGGCCAGTACCGAGTTCAGGCGACACAAACACGAGGCTGACGCGTACGCGTGACGAGTGTCACGTGCCTCAGTTACGAGAAAATACTAGGGGGCGATTTCTGGGCTATTTTTGACACAGTTTCAGGCCCGAAAATACAGAGAGTGAAGCTAGAAGAATCAATCATTCGTTTTTCATTCATACACACATTAAGTTTTAGATGTAGGTTTCTAGAAAGAGAGACTCTCTCCTCTCTCTAGATTTTAGGGTTTCTTTTTAGTTTTATTCATTCTCCAATTCAAATTTCCATCTTGCTTTAAGTTAGTTTCTCTTCTAAATTCTATTATTCTAGCATCATAGTTTATCTTCCCAATTTAGTTTATGAACTCTTCATATTAGATTCATTTTCTTTTTTATGCAATTTGAGGTATTTCATGTTTATTGCTTCTTTCTTCATTTGTTGTTGTTGATTTCTTCCAATTTCAACCACTCATATTGCCTGTTTTTGAGTTTTGTCAGCCAATTCGATGATTACATCTATGGGTGTTAGCTCATTAATTTGAAGCTTTTTCATGAGGGATAGAAGCATTAAGTTGATGCTTGCTCCCAGGTCACAGAGTCCCTTATCAATCATTGTTTCTCCTATAGCACAGGGGATGTGAAAACTCCCTGGGTCCATTTTTTTGTAGGTGGCTCTGTTTGAATGAGAGAACTGTACTCTCTATTCATCACTATTGTTTGCCTACCCTTCAGTGAACTCTTTTTTGTCAGCAACTCCTTTATGTACTTGATGTATGAGGGCATCTGCTGAAGAACCTCAATGAACGGTATGTTCACATGAAGAGATGCAAACATATCGAGGAACCTTAAATATACTCTCCTTGCTACACCACCCTTGAGCCTTTGGGGAAAAGGTGCATATGGGTTCAGAGTCTCCTCTTTCTTTAGCTCCTCCCTGTGTGTGGGTTGGGGTGCTTGATTTCTCTCTTCATGTTTTTCCTTTGGATTGTCTTGAAAGTGTTCTGATTGTGTGTTTACTTATTCTACACTCCTCTCATCACTTATAGTGATCATCTTGTATTCTTCCCATCTTACTTTCTTTGTTTCTCCTCTTGGGTTTTTTTTGTGTCACTTGGGAAACTATCAGTAGGCATGGGAAACTATTGAGATAGATACCCCACTTGGGACTCTAGCCTCTTGATGGTGTCTCCCTGGTTTTTGATATTGGCTCGTACTTCATCGTTGAATACTCTGTTGTCTTGGACTTTCTTACATATGCCTTCAAGTAGGGTCTCAATTCTGGAGAGTCTATCTTCAGTTAGTGATGGTAGGTTGAGGTTAGGAGGTTGAGAGTGGTCATGTTGGTTTTGATATGGATGTTGAGTAGGGCGATTAGGTGGGTGTTGATATGATCTCTATGAGGGATGTTGGTGAGTTGCATTGTTGTTGGAATTGTGGTTGTGGCGTCTCTGGTCTTGGCCTTGGTCTTGTTGGTTTCCTCACCCAAAATTAGGGTGGTTTCTCCAACCAGAATTATAAGTCTTGGAGTATGGATCATGGGTCTGTCTGGGTGAGTTCCCAACATAGTTGGCTTATTCTTAGTCACCTTCTTCTCCTGTATTCACTCCTTCTTGAGCTGGTGATGAAGTGATGATTGCTGCAACTTGGTTTTCTTCCATCTTCTTGGTAAGATCAGCTAACTGCTTGCTGATCATCTTATTTTGAGCCAACAGTGCATCCATATAGTTCAGCTCTATCACTCCTCGAGTGTTGTTCCTTTCAGAAGCATAGAAGTAGTCATTCTCAGCTACTGTCTCAATGACATCTATGGCTTCTTCAATGGTCTTCTTCTTGTTTAGAGATCCCCCTGATGAATGGTCTATGGCCTTCTTTGATTCATAGGAAAGACCTTCATAGAAAATGTCTAGTTGAACCCATTCATTAAACATGTCTTGTGGGCACCTTCTTGTTAAGTCCTTAAACCTCTCCCAAGCCTCATAGAGAGTTTCACCATCTTGTTGCTTGAAGGTTTGTTCCTCAGCTCTCAACCTGTTGATTCTTTGAGGATGGTAGAATCTCGCCAAAAATTTGTTCACCACATCTTCCCAATTTGTCAAACTCTCATTCGGGAAAGAGTTCAGCCATTTAGATGATTTGTCCCTGAGTGAAAAAGGGAATAAAAGTAGTCTATAGACATCTGGATGAACACCATTAGACTTCATAGTGTCACATATTCTTAGGAAGGTGGTTAGATGTTGATTGGGATCTTCTTGGGCGCTTCCTCCGAATGAACAATTGTTCTGAATAAGGGTGATGAGCTGGGGTTTTAATTCAAAGTTATTGGCATGTATGGTTGGCTTTTGGAAACTACTTCCATAATTTCCTGGGTTTGGATTGATGTATGACCCTAGAACTCCTCTCTTGCCCAGCAGGTGATGGTGTTTTTGTGGAAAAATGAATTTCCAAACACATAGATCTAACCGGCAAGTATACCGGGTCGCATCAAGTAGTAATAACTCACTTAGAGTGAGGTCGATCCCACAGGGATTGATGGATCAAGCAACTTTAGTGGGTGATTAGTTTAGTCAAGCTAACATTGAGTGATTGGGTGAAGTTGATAAACAGAAAGTAAATGACAAGAAAAATTAAAGTGCAGAAAGTAAAATGGACAGAATCTTAAAGAGCAAGCAATGTAAATTGCAGAAACTTAGATGACAAGAAATGTAAATTGCATCAAATGTAAAGGGAATTGGGTGCATGGAATTTAAATGGAAGCAGTAGATCAAAGCTTAGAACCATAGCAGGGAAATTAAAATTGCATGAAAAGTAAATTCAGATCACAGTGGCTCAAATGTAAAGTGGAGAGGAACAAAAATGCAGGAAATTAAATTGGGAACAATGAGAACAGAAAGTAATCAATCCGAGAACTAGAATATGAAATCAAATGCAGCAGTAAACAGAAATGCTTGAAGAAGCAACACAGAATGTAATTCCACTCAATTTTGAAGTTTAAAGAGACAAATGAAGATCATCAGGGAATCAATGAGACTAGAGAACAAGTCTAGATCTCAAGCCCATCCTTGATCAAATCAGAGAACAATTTGCAGAAGAAAAAGAAGATGAAAGCAATAAATGAAAAATCAGATTCAATTATCAATTTTCTGAAATTATGCAGAAGAAGAACAAGAGGTTTCAGATAAAGTGAAACCGAATTCCTTCAATTCTTGATCCAAAATTTAAAGCGGAAAAGAAAACTAAAGAGAGAGATCTCTATCCTACTCCTAATGCTCCCTAGTGGAGCCAGCCTTCCCTAATGGAGCTCCCTTAACAAAGATGAAAATGATGCCTTATATAGGCTTTACAAAGTGAAAGTGAGAAGGAAATTAAAACAAAAATAAAAATCCTAATCTAATTGATCCTTGTGCCTTTGAGTCATGATAATGGGCTTAGCTTGCTTTGTATTTGAGAAAGAATGGGTCTAGATGGCCTTGGTTCAATTGGTGAAGAATTGAGTTCAAAGGGAATTTTAATTGAATTTTGGCCCATGGGTGTTGCTCCCAGGGCAATTGTAACAACCCCGGTTTTCGAGTACGCGAGATCTTTTCTGAAAGTACGGAGGACTCCGGAGGATCAGTAAGGGGAGAAGCTCTGATATATTATCAAGTATCTCAATCCTAATTGTCATTATGTCATCTTTAAGCTAGAACCTTTTATGAGGCAAGCTTGATAATGCAGTTACGAAGAACATAGTTTTTGAACCGTATCGGTTAGGAGTTTTGATCCGGTTTTTCGTAGATAGTCTCAGTTTGACGAACCGGACTCGATTCATGAGAGAAGAGAGATAATAGGGTAATATCATCCTTATATGAGTATTAGAAGCTTCTTGAATGATATTATAAGGTTACCTGGTCAGTTTTAGTTAAAAACAGAAAATCGGTTTAACCGGGTTCACAGTTTACTGGTGCAGCTTAGCACCAGCACTCTCTGATGACTTTAGCAATGCTAAGGCCTCATTATTCATGTTTTATTCTTATAATAAATATGTTACTAGTGTCATTTATGCTAGTAGCTCAGAAAATAATTTTTAGAGATGTTTTTGCAAGTGTTCCGATACACCTAGTTTTAGTAGTTATACACCTGAGATGTTTTAATATTATTTTAATCCACCTCCAAGCCAACCAATCACAACTCACCCTACACCCCCAAAACCCCCAAGGCTGGCTCATTCTCACTTTGTGGCCGAAAATAGGTAGAGAGAAAAAGAGAGAAAAGTTCTTAGTTCCAAATCTTCAAAGCTTGATTTCTGCTGAACTAAAACTCAAATCAAAATTCCAATCCGACCAAAATGATCCTCTCTTCTTTCTCTACATGATCATATGACTTATCAAGGCTGGGATCAAGGTGAGTTGGCTGCACCATCTCTCTTTTGATTCGGTTTCAAGGAAACATGGTTAAATATGTGTTTCTTGGTGTGATTTAGGAGGAAAAAGTGCTTAAGGACCACCTGAAAGTTTGATTGAATTAGGAGCAGCAAAACCAGGTAGGGTGTCACGAAATTAATCTTGATTATTTGTGTTTGAGATGTGTGAATGATGTATTATTTGGCTGTGCTAAAAATTGGTTGCATATATGATTGATTTTTGGTGAAAATTTGGTGAAATTTTGATGAAATTTGATGAAATTCAAGCTTTATGTTCATGTTCTTGGAGCAGCTGGAAAAACGAAACCCTAGGCTTAAATTGAGGTTCAATCAGTGATGAAATCATGTAGAAAAGATGGGGTTTTAGTGGCTGCTAATTTATTATGAATTGTAGTAAAAATCGGTTGCTGAAAAGATTGAAAAACGGGTAAAAACAGAGAAAGAATTTGAAGAATTTATGAAGAACATGAAGAACACTTTGAGTGTGATGAAGAACAATGAAGAACAGGCTTTAGATCTTAAAAAGGGCAAGGAAGTAAAATTTTTGGTGTTTTAGGGGTTGTTTGGTAATTTCTGAAAGTTAGGGTGGTAAAAGTAGAAATATTAAAAGTTACGGGTGGTAAAAAGTGAATTTTAAAGGTTAAAAGTAAAAGTGAGTTAATTTTCGAAAATTTAATAATAAAATAATAAATAATAATAAAATATTAAATAATAATATTTAATTAAAAATAATATTTTAATAAAAATAATAAAATAATGCAGAAAAGGCAGTTTTCTGTAAAAGCTTTAGAAAGACAACTTTAAGTGCAGAATCTCATAATTACCTTCATAAAACACTTAGGGAGTGGTAATAACATGTTAGAGAGGAAAAGATAAAGAAAAGATAAAAGTTAAAGAAAAGATAAAAATCGGAGAAAAAGTCTGTAAAGTTTTAACGACAGAAAAACAGACAGAGACTAGTGAACGAATTAGGGCAACATAGTTAGACCTTGAACTCCGATTAGGATTAGGTATTATATGAAAAGTTAAAATGTTTCAGTATAGACTTAATGAACCTATACTTGGGACAGGCTAACTATTCATACCGAAGTTTACATAAGCTTTAAATACATATGTTAAGCAGAGAAACACAGAGAACAGAGTAAAGAAACACAGAAAACAGAGTAACCAGAGTAAAGTAAAGAGATAAAGAGAAAAGGAGTAATATAGATATATATATATATATGAAAAGAGTAATCAGAGAAGAGAAAAGAGATACAGAGAACAGAGTAATTAAAACAGAGTAAAGAGATACAGAGAAAAGGGCGACCAGAACAGAGTAAAGAGATATTATATATATCTATATGTTGCGTAATGCAACCCAAGAGATATTATATATAACTATATATATTAGTTGCTTGATGCAACCCAGAGCTATATTTAATATATATTAGTTGCTTGATGCAACCCAGAGCTATATTTAATATATATTAGTTGCTTAATGCAACCCAGAGCTTCTGTAGGGAAACTAAGTTACCTACAGCTATTTTCCGCTTCCCCAGAGCAGAGCAGAGTATATATATATTTTCCTGCAGTAAGCAGAGGCTGTCTCGAATGAGCGGCTATTATTATATGCGCATTTATTTAGGAACGGAAAATCGTATCCGGGAAATCGGGATTACTCGTGACCGGATAAATGTCGGGATTGCGGGCAGCCAACCGACACATGAGCTCATGGCCTGTGCTAGGACTAGACATGCATCATTCTTGTCTGCGCATCATTCTCTGTTGCATTCCCTTCTGTGTGTGATCTATTTCTTTGTGTTTGTCAGCTTGTATGCTATTTCTATGTTTTATTTTCTTGTATTCTTTTGTTTGTGTTCTGCTTTCTTTTGTCTCTACCTTCCCTTTCTGTCTTTATCTTTTGTTTACTGCTTCGCTATCTTATGTTATTCGTCTGTTAATCGACCCCAAATAAATGAACGTAACTAATAACCCCGACCCTACTAAGAACTCCCCAGTTCTTACCCCTTCTCTCTCCCTTCCTCCCCCAGATGGAGACGGGCGTGATCTTCTATGAGTTTGAGGACCCTTACGTCTACGAGGATCCGGTACATCACAGTTATTTCATCATGGGATTGGAGCCTCGTATTAGACGATACGCGTTATCTGATCGAGCCTTTCAACATCCTCTGTCTAGCCCGCATTTTGACCCTGATGCTCCTTACGACTTTCCCTTATCCTGGTTACATCCTGACGCACCTGTACATCCTTTTCCTGATGACCCCGAGCACCCTATACCAGCTCAACCTTTGAATGAGGTGGAACCTGAGCCTATCATTCCTGATGAGCCCGAGTTAGCTGGTGACTACGTACCTGTGATACCACCAGAGTGGGACTTTCCCCCTGAGCCGATCCCTGACTTTCCACAGCCTGATGAGCCGGCACTACCGGATGATGGGGTAGCTCCTATATACGCGAACGGACCTGTGCTCGCGAATGGTTTTGTACATAGTGACAGCAGTGTTTCTGGTGGATCTGAGGGTATAGTTCTAGCTGCGGATGATGAGGAGGAGGAGGAGGATCCTGAGATAGAGATAGAGCAGGATGAGGAGATGGACGAGCCTCACGGCGATTCTCCAAACGGCCACGAGTAGATATAGTTTGACTGCGGAAGGGGCATTCTTTTGATGACACTCTAGTCTAACATTATCGGATAGAAAGTCTCTCACTTGTGTTAGTACACCCGAGAGCTAGGAGCTATATAGTGGTTAGGCAAGCCTGGGTGCCAGTTTAGCGGCTTTTTGTATCGGCCAGGCCCTGGGAGTGTCGTGTAAATATTAGCTACGTAGGATGACGAGGATGTGAACTGACTTGATCTTGTGTAAACGCTACATGTTTTGTTATAGTGTACATGATGTATATTATCTGCTATATTTCTATATTTCTCTACGCTTGCTTTAATTGCTCTCAATGTATACTTGCTTATTTTTCTTGAACATCTGCAACAAAAAAAAGTTACTCGTAAAATTGGCAACGTTCTAACAAGGAACAGGCTCATATTTTAAGTAATGGTAAATAATTAGGAAGAACAAGTTGGTAACACTTAGCTTCTTGTATGACCATGGCATACTGGGAGTTGGGTCGTTACAGCAATGCTCAGCTCTCCCCAAGAGCGCAGCATCCAAGCCTGGCTTTGGCCTTGCAATGTGCGTGACAAGCTCCTTGGGCAGCCTCATAGTGCTCAGCTCTCCCCAAGAGCACAGCATCCTTGCTTCCTTGGTGAGGTACTCGTGTTCAAGCCTTGGGGGTTGCATTCTTGCCCAATTTCCTTGCATTTTCTTTGGGAGAGAGCACGACAATGCTCTCCAAGAGAGTACTGTGCTCTCCAAGTGAGTGCTACTTTGCTTTGGAGTGAGGCTCCAGCTTCGAACCTTGGTGGAAGCATTGGCTGAATTTTTTTCTTACTTTTGGCCCTTAAAGATGCCTTTCACTCGTGCCTCAATTTCATGCCAAATATGAATTGCCATTTATTGTTGGAAAGCTCTAAATGTCAGCTTTCCAATGCAACTGAAAGCAATGAGTCATCTGTAGCTCAAGTTATAGCCCTTTGAAGGAGGCATGGTCATGCTGTGAGCGCCCAAGTTTTAACTTAGCAAAAATTTGCTTCCAAGCTCATTTTTGCATCACGATAATGCTCTGCTCTTGGCAAGAGCGCAGCACTCCCCCTTGTTTCCTTGATTTGGTCATGGGCCACGCTTTTGAAAGCGTGGCCTAAGGCTCCAAAGTGTGCTCCAACTTCAAAGTGTGTCCCAAAGCTCTTTTTTTCTCCTTTTTAGCTTATTTTGTACTTCTTTGCTTCTTTTTCTTCTTATTTCCTACAAGATTTATAAAATTCAAAGATCAAGGAAATATACCATTTAAGCACAAAAGAATTCAATATTTAAGCACAAATCATCAATTTCTTGTATGAAAAAGCATAGAAAAACATGACATGGTGACATGTCATCACAACACCAAACTTAAAACTTGCTTGTCCCCAAGCAAGAAAAGATTCATGCAATAGAAATTGACAATCCAAGGTAAGAATAATAGCAAGTTAATGTTCATGGCAAGCTACAATCACAAAAGAAATGTAAATGATTGATGCTTCTATCTAGCTCATTTTATGAAATCTTTTCATTATAATTCTTCCTTGAAACAAGCTTTTGATTTTCTTATTAGCTTCTCCTTTTGGGTGCTTTGCCCCATGAGTTAATAACAAAGCTACGATTCTAAATGCTTTGTTTTCAAGTATTACCACTTGATAAATAAGCACCACAAGCATTTAATTAGAGGACTTCATTAAGCTCATTTTTTTTCTTTTCTTGACTCTCTAATTATTGATGCTCAGAACCTTGAGCTTTGAGGGAGTGCTTTTGCACTTGAGCCTAGCCTTGACTTCTAAGTGTTTTGGTTTCAAGCATTTGGCTTGATACATAAACACCACAAGTACTTAACAATAGAATTGTCATTGGTACTCAGAGCCTTCAGCTTTCTCATTCTTTCCCTTTTTCTTTTCTTGCCTTAATTGCATTTGCTTTTTCAAGGTTTTCATGATTTCAAAAGATTTCACAAAATGTTCTAGATGAAAACTTCAATTAAATAAAATCTAATGCAATTGAGCAACAATCAAACATACTAGCTTTCCAATACTTGTATGCACATGCTAAGTTCTTCTTTAATTCCTTGTTTGTTTATGATCATGATACTTCTTTGCTTTTGAATTCACAAAACTCAAGTTGGTAGTCATAATGTCACAGCAACATGGTGCAAATCAAAATTCAGGCTATGCTTATTCATACCACACATGTAAACAGAGAATATAAAGACAATCATGAAATTTAGAGTGCTAGAAATAAATGAGAGGAAAAGGAACTTTACAACCTTGTTATTCATCTTCTCTACTGTTATCCTTTTCCTTCCATTCTTCTGTTCCCTTGCCAAAGTCAGAATGCTTGTTCATTGGTGGACGAAATTGTGATCCATGTTCTTTTGTACTTGTATGAAATCATTATTATGGCATCGGTTGTTTTCACAACTCCGTTCAACTAACCAGCAAGTGTACTGGGTCATCCAAGTAATAAACCTTACGTGAGTAAGGGTCGATCCCACAGAGATTGTTGGTATGAAGCAAGCTATGGTCACCTTGTAAATCTCAGTTAGGCAGATTAAATTGGTTTATAGATTTTCGAATATTAATAACAAAAAGAAAATAAAAGGGGTGGAAATACTTATGTATATTAATAGTGGAAATTTCAGATAAGTGTATGAAGATGCTGTGCTCCTCTTGAATCTCTGCTTTCTCATTGCTTTCATCCAATCCTTCTTACTCCTTTCCATGGCAAGTTGTATGTAGGGCATCACCGTTGTCAATGGCTACATCCCATCCTCTCAGTGAAAAAGGTCCTATGCTCTGTCACGGCACGGCTAATCATCTGTCGGTTCTCAATCAGGTTGGAATAGAATCCCTTGATTCTTTTGCGTTTGTCATCACGCCCAGCCTTCAGGAGTTTGAAGCTCGTCACAGTCATTCAATCCCAAAATCCTACTCGGAATACCATAGACAAGGTTTAGACTTTCCGGATCCTCATGAATGCCGCCATCTATCTAACTTATACCACGAAGATTCTGTTGGGGAATCTAAGAGATATGCGCCCGGCCTAAAGTAGAACGGAAGTGGTTGTCAATCACGCGCGTTCATAGGTGAGAATGATGATGAGTGTCACGGGATCATCACATTCATCAAAGTTAAGTGTAACGTATATCTTGGAATAAGAATAAAAGAGAGTTGAATAGAAAGTAATAGTAATTGTATTGAAACTTGAGGTACAGCAGAGCTCCACACCCTTAATCTATGGTGTGCAGAAACTCCACCGTTGAAAATACATAAGTAAAAGGTTCAGGCATGGCCGAATGGCCAGCCCCCTAAACGTGATCAATAGCCTCTTAGGATGAAGAATAAAACAAAACTGAGACCAAAGATGTCTAATACAATAGTAAGAGGTCCTATATATACTAGACTAGCTACTAGGGTTTACATGAGTAAGTAATTGATGCATAAATCCACTTCCGGGGCCCACTTGGTGTATGCTTGGGCTGAGCTTGATCAATCCACGAGTTGAGGCTTCTCTTGGAGTTGAACTCCGAGTTATGACGTGTTTTGGGCATTCAACTCCGGATCATGACGTTTTTCTGGCGCTTAACTCCAGACAGCAGCATGTACTTGGCGTTCAACGCCAAGTTACGTCGTCAATTTCCGAATAAAGTATGGACGATTATATATTGCTGGAAAGCCCTGGATGTCTACTTTCCAACGCCATTAAGAGCGCGCCAATTGGAGTTCTGTAGCTCCAGAAAATCCATTTCGAGTGCAGGGAGGTCAGATTCCAACAGCATCAGCAGTCCTTTTGTCAGCCTTTTTCAGAGTTTTGCTGAAATCCCTCAATTTCAGTCAGAATTTACCTGAAATCATAGAAAAACACACAAACTCATAGTAAAGTCCAGAAATGTGAATTTAACATAAAAACTAATGAAAACATCCCTAAAAGTAGCTTGAATTTACTAAAAACTACCTAAAAACAATGCCAAAAAGCGTATAAATTATCCGCTCATCATTCATCCTCAAGCAACAATTAGAACAGTGGTGATGGGGCTAAGATGGATCATGAACGTCTTATAAAATGAAGTGTTTATGATACATGTGGTCTAAGCAAGCAAAATTAAAGATATGAAGGCACAGAGAAACAGAGATATTATGGTTGAAAAAATAAGAGGGTGTGCATGATACATTGCATAAAAGATAAGTTGCACACCAAACTTAGTGTGACACTTTCACTTGGAATTGATGCAAGTATCTAGTAAACATTGGAACCAAATTTTGTTGCATAGCAACACCAAACTTAGAATGCAACCATATGTCACTTTATTTGAACTAAAACTAAACAAAAGAGACTGTTATATGTTAAATACAATCACCAAGCCAAGAATCTGTGATGAACGAGAATCTCTTGGTGATGTATTCACAAAAACAGTTAATGACAGAAAGCATTAAAACAGGAAATGGCTAAAACAAAGAGAAGACTAATATTGTCCAACCAAAAAAAGTAACACTGCAAAAAGGGCATTATGATTATGCAGATAAGTGGTGTTGCTGAATGAGTTGCATAGAAAAATAAGTGGCACACCAAACTTAGAATCTTAGTGTGTCATTTCCTTGTAAAATGGATGCAATCATTCAAAGGGATTGAAAACAAAGTGTTGCATGGCAACACCAAACTTAGAATCTAATCATATGCCAATTTATTGAAATTTAAACAAAACAAGGAGAAGAAATGTACCTACTGTCTACCTGTTCTTCACTTTCTTCCTCTTCTTCCAATTTGTTAAGAGGAATGACCTCAAGGGGGGAGAAGTTTCAGCTATTGTCCCCTTTCTTGGTTTCCTCTCAGCAAGCCTCCTTTTGTACATGGCTTGATTGAGCTTGCTTGCTAGTGGTCCATGGGTTGGATCATTTGCAGTTGACATTCTCTTGAATGTTGTCCTTGGCATCTTGGTCACAATCCTCTTCTTGATGCTTTTGTTAATTACCTTCACTTCTTGGATATCAAGACATGGTTGCTGTGTGATTTTTGGAGTGTTTTCTTCATCCAAAGCCTTTTGAATTGGTGGTTCAGTGAGCTCTTCCTTCATGTAATTCTCTACTTCACTTGAGTTTGGACTTCCTTGAGTGTCTTCCAAAGTTTCTTGCTCCTCCACTCCTTCCCTTGTACTAAACATTTGACTTAATAACTTTTTCATGGAGGAGGTTTGCTGTTTTTTCCAAGATCTCTTCATTTCCTCTTCATATCTTTCAATCAGTGTTGAGCATCTTTGGTCTAGGGGAGTTTGAGGAGGTTGTGAGTGTTCAGGTTCTCTTTGATGACATGTCACCATGTCATGTTTTTCTATGCTTTTTCATACAGAAAATTGATGATTTGTGCTTAAATATTGAATGCTTTTGTGCTTAAATGATATATTTTATTGATCTTTTAATTTTATAAATCTTGTAGGAAATAAGAAGAAAAAGAAGCAAAGAAGTACAAAATAAGCTAAAAAGGAGAAAAAAAGAGCTTTAGGGCACACTTTGGAGCCTTAGGCCATGCTTTTACAAGCGTGGCCCATGATCAAATCAAAGAAGGAAGCAACCAACACGCACATTGCTCTGCTCTTGCCAAGAGCAGGGCAATATCATGATGAAACAAAGTGAGGTTGGAAGCAAATTTTCGCTAAGTTAAAATCTGGGCGCTCACAGCATGACCATGCCTCCTTCAAAGGGCTATAACTTGAGGTACAGATGTCCGATTGATGTGCTTTTAGTTGCGTTGGAAAGCTGACATTCAAAGCTTTCCAACGATATATAGTAATCCATATTTGGCGTACAATTGAGGCATGAGTGAAAGGCATCTTTAAGGGCCAAAAATAAGCGAAAATAAACCAAAGTGCTTCCACCAAGGTTCGAAGCTGGTGCCTCACTCCAAAGCAAAGTAGCACTCATTATTCTGCTCTTCCCTCTTGGTGAAAGCAATGTCATGCTCTCTTCATAAAAATTCAAGGAAAATTGTTTTCCCAAATGCTTTCACAAGTGTTTGAACTTGGGAACTCTCCTTGGCGCACACAAGCATGAGCATGACACGGGCAGGGAGGCAAGGCACGCACCATGACACCACTGCCCCGCTCTCCACAAGGGCAGGGCAATCCCCTGGTCTCTACAAGAGCAGAGCAGCCTCCTGGGAGCAACACCCATGGGCCAAAATTCAATTAAAAGTCCCTTTGAACTCAATTCTTCACCAATTGAACCAAGGCCATCCAAGACCCATTCTCCCTCAAATCCAAAGCAAGCTAAGCCCATTATCATCTCTCAAAGGCACAAGGATCAATTAGATTAGGATTTTTATTTTTAAATGTAATTTGTTTTAATTTTATTTTTATTTTTACTTTGTAAAGCCTATATAAAGGCATCAATTCCATCTCACTAAGGAGGCTAGCTCTAATAGAGAGCATTAGGAGGCAGCTCCACTAGGGAGCGTTAGGAGTAGGAGTAGAGCTCTCTCTTTTAATTTTACTTTCTGCTTTAAATTTTGGATTAAGATTGAAGGAATTCTGTTTCAATTCTTAATCTGAAATTCATCATTGTGCTTCTGCTACATAATTCTGAGAATTAAGGAATTGGATCTAATTTCATTTGCTGTTTTCATTTTCAATTCAGTTTACATTGAGCTTGCTGCAATTCTCATTTACATTTCTTGCACGATTTTAATGCCTCTGCAATTGCTCTAAGTTTTAATTCACTTCATCTTTGCTTCTCTATTTACATTGCTCCCAATTTACTTTCCTGCAAGTTAAGCTTTCTGCAAGAATTCTGAGTTTTGATCTATTGCTCTCTTTAATTTCCAGCACCCCAATTCCCTTTACTTTTCATGCAATTTACTTTCCTTGCAATTTATGTTTCAGCTCTTTTACTTTCTTGCTCTTTAAGTTTCAGCAATTTAATTCTTCTGCACATTTAATTCACTTAAATTTTACTTTCTGTTGATCAACTTCACACAATTCACTCAATGTTAGCTTGACTAAACTAATCACCCACTAAAGTTGCTTGATCCATCAATCCCTGTGGGATCGACCTCACTCTAAGTGAGTTATTACTACTTGATGCGACCTGGTACACTTGCCTGTTAGATTTGTGTTTGGAAATTCGTTTTTCCACAAAACACCCATCACTCTTGTCATCTCAAGTGCAGTTTTAGGTTCAAATATTTCCACCACCTCTTCTTTCTTTGCAATTTCACTTGATACAGTGGCCTCCTCATCTTGCTCTTCCACTTTCTCCTTCACATCCATCAATTGGTCTTCATTTTCCTTGCTTAGTGGTTTTGAGCCTTTCCCTATGTTCTCTAATTGCTCATCCGTCTTTTGAAAAAGGATTTCTCGTTCTCTCCAGGATTGTTGTTGTTCCTCCACAATTCTGTTGAACATGGACTCAAGCTTTGAGATTTTTTGGCTCGTGAAAGTTTGTGTTGAGGCATATTTAGGTGATGAAGAATTTTCAAATGTAGAAGTGGGAGGTGAGGTTGGATAGCTTTCCATGAATGAATTGAAGGTTTGCTCAAGTGATGATATCTCTTGATAAGTGGAGTATGAACTGTTGAATGTTGCTTGGTTTTGATCCTCCCACCCACAATTTGTTTGATTATTAAATTCATCACAGTGTGGATTATTTTGTGGCATAGAGGAACAATCTTCCAAGTATGCTCCGGCAGCACAATCAAGTGATAATGTCCTTAAATAATTAGAATGTGAATCATTGCATTTCCCTTCCCAGCCATTATTTGTGTATGTGCCATCACAGTATGAATCACTTTGTGGCTCTGGGAAATAGTTTATTTCACTTGATTGTTCATACTCCCTCATTCCTTGTTGATACTCCCATCCACCATGAGGATAATGATATGAATCATTTTGTGGTGGTGGTTGGTATCCCTCATGATTCTCTTTCTCATTCCTTGAGTGCTCAAAATTTATATCTTCTTGGTGATATTCCCAGCCATAATTAGAATAATGACTTGAATCATATTGTGATGGTGGGCAATATCTCATAAAATTTGTTTGATTAAATGATGAGGTTAACTCCATTTGAATTTTGTGAACACAACACCATTGAAAATTGAAGTTCATGTCTCAAAGATGAACTTCTTAGTGAAGCAAAAACACAAACACCTTGGTTTCAACTTAGAACAGAGAACAAAAACAAAAAAAAAATGCTTGATCTAGACTTCTCACCCACTTAATAATTGTTGATATAATCAATCCCCGGCAATGGCGCCAAAAACTTGATGGTGTTTTTGTGGAAAAACGAATTTCCAAACACATAGATCTAACCGGCAAGTATACCGGGTCGCATCAAGTAGTAATAACTCACTTAGAGTGAGGTCAATCCCACAGGGATTGATGGATCAAGCAACTTTAGTGGGTGATTAGTTTAGTCAAGCTAACATTGAGTGATTGGGTGAAGTTGATTAACAGAAAGTAAATGACAAGAAAAATTAAAGTGCAGAAAGTAAAATGGACAGAATCTTAAAGAGCAAGCAATGTAAATTGCAGAAACTTAAATGACAAGAAATGTAAATTGCATCAAATGTAAAGGGAATTGGGTGCAGGAAATTTAAATGGAAGCAGTAGATCAAAGCTTAGAACCATAGAAGGGAAATTAAAATTGCATGAAAAGTAAATTCAGATCACAGTGGCTCAAATGTAAAGTGCAGAGGAACAAAAGTGCAGGAAATTAAATTGGAAACAATGAGAACAGAAAGCAATCAATCCGAGAACCAGAATATGAAATCAAATGCAGTAGTAAACAGAAATGCTTGAAGAAGCAACACAGAATGTAATTCCACTCAATTTTGAAGTTTAAAGAGACAAATGAAGATCATCAGGGAATCAATGAGACTAGAGAACAAGTCTAGATCTCAAGCCCTTCTTTGATCAAATCAGAGAACAATTTGCAGAAGAAAAAGAAGATGAAAGCAATAAATTAAAACTCAGATTCAATTCTCAATTTTCTGAAATTATGCAGAAGAAGAACAAGAGGTTTCAAATCAAGTGTAACAGAATTCCTTCAATTCTTGATCCAAAATTTAAAACGGAAAAGAAAACTAAAGAGAGAGATCTCTATCCTACTCATAATGCTCCCTAGTGGAGCCAGCCTTCCCTAATAGAGCTCCCTTAACAAAGATGAAAATGATGCCTTATATAGGCTTTACAAAGTGAAAGTGAGAAGGAAATTAAAACAAAAATAAAAATCCTAATCTAATTGATCCTTGTGCCTTTGAATCATGATAATGGGCTTAGCTTGCTTTGGATTTGAGAAAGAATGGGTCTAGATGGCCTTGGTTCAATTGGTGAAGAATTGAGTTCAAAAGGGAATTTGAATTCAATTTTGGCCCATGGGTGTTGCTCCCAAGGCAATGCTCAGCTCTCCCCAAGAGCGCAGCATCCAAGCCTTGCTTTGGCCTTACAATGTGCGTGACAAGCTCCTTGGGCAGCCTCATAGTGCTCAGCTCTCCCCAAGAGCACAGCATCCTTGCTTCCTTGGTGAGGTACCCGTGTTCAAGCCTTGGGGGTTGCATTCTTGCCCAATTTCCTTGCATTTTCTTTGGGAGAGAGCACGAAAATGCTCTCCAAGAGAGCGCTGTGCTCTCCAGGTGATCGCTACTTTGCTTTGGAGTGAGGCTCCAGCTTCGAACCTTGGTGGAAGAATTGGCTGAATTTTTTTTCTTGTTTTTGGCCCTTAAAGATGCCTTTCACTCGTGCCTTAATTTCATGCCAAATATGGATTGCCATATATCGTTGGAAAGCTCTGAATGTCAGCTTTCCAACGCAACTAAAAGCACATCAATCAGTCATCTGTAGCTCAAGTTATAGCCCTTTGAAAGAGACATGGTCATGCTGTGAGCGCCCAAGTTTTAACTTAGCGAAAATTTGCTTCCAAGCTCATTTTTGCATCACGATAATGCTCTGTTCTTGGCAAGAGCGCAGCACTCCCCCTTGTTTCCTTGATTTGGTCATGGGCCATGCTTTTGAAAGTGTGGCCTAAGGCTCCAAAGTGTGTTCCAACTTCAAAGTGTGCCCCAACGCTCTTTTTTTCTCCTTTTTAGCTTATTTTGTGCTTCTTTGCTTCTTTTTCTTCTTATTTCCTATAAGATTTATAAAATTCAAAGATCAAGGAAATATACCATTTAAGCACAAAAGCATTCAATATTTAAGCACAAATCATCAATTTCTTGTATGAAAAAGCATAGAAAAACATGACATGGTGACATGTCATCAGCAGGATTCACAGGGCCTTCTCTGGCATGGTTGTGAGCTTCTCCTTCATGGTTGTTCTCCAGGTTCTCCTCCATGTTTGTTTCAAAGTACTCTTCCTCTTCCTCGGTACCAACAACTCTTTTCCCTATTGCTTCCCTCCTTAATCTAAGGAAGGTCTTCTTAGTTTCAGAATCAAAGGAAGTTGAAGCTCCACTTCTTCTCCCTATCATACAACTAACAAAACCCACAACAAGAAATAAAATGAAGAGATTATTCTCGTTAGAGTGGCTGTTAGTGTGAGGGGTGCAATTTATCAAACAGTTAGTGTGTTAGTAAACAAAATTGTAAATAACAACAAAGAGAAAGAAAACAAAGAGGGGAGAGGGGATGAAGGAGGAAAGTAACTGAAACTGAAGGTAAATGACTAGGTAAAATTAACAAGCAAAAGAAAAATGCTCAATCTAGTGATCTTCCAAATTAATCATTTTCGATACAAAATCAATCCCTGGCAATGACGCCATAAACTTGATGCACGGAAACTTGTCTCTCAACAAATTTTCCTTCGGAAAGTATACCGAATTGTTGTCAAGTAAAAACTCACAATAGAGTGAGGTCGAATCCCATAGGGATTGATTGGTTAAGCAACTTTAGTTGGAAGAATGTGCTAGTTGAGCTAAGTAGAAATTAAGTTGAGAGTTGCAGAAAATTAAATGGCGGGAAAGTAAATTACAGAAAGTAAAGTGCATAATCTTAAATGGGGATTGGGGAGATGAACATAAAGATAAATGGCAGAAAGTAAAGTGAATGGGTAAGATCAGAAATGAGGGATTCATTGGGCTTAGGAGATGTTGCATTCTCTGGATCAAGTTCATTCTCATCTCTTCCTTAATCAATGCATTCATTAATCTCCTTGGCAATCTTAGGTGATTGGATCCCAATTCCTTGGCAACCCAATCTCTCTAAGCTTGAATAATTGCCCAATCCCTTGATTTAATTACTCATGGGTAGAGATGAAGTATGGTCACTGATTATACCACATGCATTTCCAAATCAAAGTGTTGGGAGGATTACATGTCACTATATCCGTCCAAACCACAATTTGGTCCAACATGAGAAAGCATTTCTAGCATGATCTCCTCATCCCTTTTCCAAGGCTCAGAGGAGATCCAATTATGGAGAGTTTCTTTTCCAAGACAACCAACCAGTTGAATTAAGATCGAAAGCTTTCTAGTAAACCAAGAGAAAAGAAAGAGGAAGAAGAATGAAAACTATAATTGATCCATCAAATTACAACAGAGTTCCCTAACCCAATGAAAGGGGGGTTTAGTTGTTCATAGCTCTGGAAATGGAAAATGGTAGAGAAGAGTACATTTTCCCACAAACTAGAAAGTGCAGAAAAGTAAATATACAGAGTGTAGTTCTCCAAAATGCCAAGCTCCTCTCTAGTTCAAAAATACTACTATATATACTACTGATGACTTGCATCATTTACCTTTCTTTCTTGCATAAAAAGACCATAAAAGAGCACAAATCTCATTTGATCAGTACAATTCATGCATTATTTGATGAATATTATGGTACACTACTTTGAAGATGAGTTGTGCTGAATTGTAGGTGAAAAAAAGTATCAAAAGTGGGTGGAAGACAAGCAAGAAGCTGGGCGTGTCACTTGACGGCAAACGCCACAAAAATGCACTGGCGTGGTACGCCAGGAGCTAAGCGTGGCACACCAGTACTAAATTCCAGAAGGGAGATTCAAGCATGCATGTGGGCGTGGCACGCCAAGGACTGGGCGTGGCACGCTAGTAACAAATTCCAGAGAGCAAAAAGGAGAAACACAAGAAGGGCGTGGCACGCCAGGCTGGGCGTGGCATGCCAGATCCATCAACCACTATGGGCGTGTGATGAGCGGATATTTTATACGCTTTTTGGGGGTAATTTCATGTAGATTTTAGCATGTTTTAATTAGTTTTTAGTTAAATATTATTAGTTTTTAGGCAAAAATCATATTTCTGGACTTTACTATGAGTGTGTGTATTTTTCTGTGATTTCAGGTATTTTCTGGCTGAAATTGAGGAAGCTGAGCAAAAATCTGACTTAGGCTGAAAAAGGACTGCTGATGCTGTTGGATCCTGACCTCCCTGCACTCGAAATGGATTTTCTGGAGCTACAGAAGTCCAATTGGCGCGCTCTCAACGGCGTTGGAAAGTAGACATCCAGGGATTTCCAGCAATATATAATAGTCCATACTTTGCGCGAAGATAGACGACTTAACTTGGCGTTGAACGCCAAGTACATGCTGCTGTCTGGAGTTAAACGCCAGAAACACGTCATGATCCGGAGTTGAACACCCAAAACACGTCATAACTTCAAGTTTAACTCCAAGAAAAGCCTCTACTCGTGGATAGCTTTAGTCTCAGCCCCAGCACATACCAAGTGGGCCCCAGAAGTGGATTTCTGCACCAATTATCTTAGTTTACTCATATTCTGTAAACCTAGGTTACTAGTTTACTATTTAAACAACTTTTAGAGAATTATTTTGTACCTCATGACATATTTTCAGATCTGAATTACATACTTTTTGACGGCATGAGTCTCTAAACTCCATTGTTGGGGGTGAGGAGCTCTGCAGCGTCTCGATGAATTAATACAATTCCTGTATTTTCCATTCAAACACGCTTGTTCTTATCTAAGATGTTCATTCGCGCTTAATTATGGAGAAGGTGATGATCCATGACACTCATCACCTTCCTCAATCCATGAACGTGTGCCTGACAACCACCTCCGTTCTACATCAGATTGAATGAGTATCTCTTAGATTCATTACTCAGAATCTTCGTGGTATAAGCGGGATTGATGGCGGCATTCATGAGAATCCGGAAAGTCTAAACCTTGTCTGTGGTATTCTGAGTAGGATTCCATGATTGAATGACTGTGACGAGCTTCAAATTCCTGAAGGCTGGGCGTTAGTGACAAACGCAAAAGAATCAATGGATTCTATTCCAACCTGATTGAGAACCGACAGATGATTAGCCGTGCTGTGACAGAGCATAGGAACGTTTTCACTGAGAGGATGGGAAGTAGCCATTGACAACGGTGACACCCTACATAGAGCTTGCCATAGAAGGGACTTTGCGTGTGGAAAAGGATTTCAAGGAAGAGTTGAAGTTCAGAGGACAAAGCATCTCCAAAACTCCAACATATTTCTCATTACTGCACAACAAGTAACGCTTTTATTCTCTTTTATTTTTCCAATCTAATAATTCCAACTGATAATTTTAATTAATATCCTGACTAAGAATAATAAGATAAACATAGCTTGATTCAAACCAATAATCTCCGTGGGATCGACCCTTACTCACGTAAGGTATTACTTGGACGACCCAGTGCACTTGCTGGTTAGTTGTGCGGATCACAAATTCGTGCACCAAGTTTTTGGCGCCGTTGCCGGGGATTATTCGAGTTTGAACAACTAAAGGTTTATTTTGTTGCTTAGATTAGGAAGAATTTATCCTCTTTTCACTAGAATTGCATCTTTTATTATCCCTTTTAAAAAAAAAATTCAAAAATATTATTTTTCTTTATCAATTTTTAATTTTTTCGTGAGTTTAGTATCTTGTTCAAAGTTTGGTGTTAATTGCATATTTTATATTTTCTTTAAATTTTCGAGTTGCATGTTCTTGTTTTTTCTTGATCTTCAAATTGTTCTTGTCAATTTTTCTTGTTTGATCTTTAGTTTTTCTTGTTCTGTGTCTTTTCTTGTTTTTCTTGTGCTTTTTCAAAACATTAGTTTTCAAAAATTTATTTTATCCATAAAAATAATACATCTTTAAAATACGTTACATTTTTAACTTAGTTGGTTATAGCGTTGGCTTATGTTCTTGGCAATTGGGCACCTTCTTTTTAAAATCCTTTTAGAAAAATAATTTTTCTTAATTTAATCTTGTGCCAAACTTTAAGTTTGGTGTTTTCTTGTTGATCTTTCTCTAATTTTCGAAAATTTAGTAAAGTTTTCTAAAAATTTTAAGTTTGGTGTTCTTTCTTTTGTTCTTGTGTTCTTGTGAATCTTCAAGGCGTTCTTGAGTTTTTCTTGTGTTTTGATCTTAAAATTTTTAAGTTTGGTGTTCCTTGGTGTTTTCCCTCCAAAATTTTCGAAAATAAGGAGCATTTGATCTAAAAATTTTGAGTCTTGTGTCTTTTGTGTGTTTTTCTCTTTCATCATAAAATTCAAAATTCAAAAAAATTATATTTTCTAACTAATTTTAAACTACATTTTCGAAAATTTTATATAAAAATTCAGATTTCAATTTCAAAATTTTTCAATTCTTATCTTTTTAATATATATTTTATTATCTTTTTCAAAAATTTTATCCTAACCACTTTCTCCTTTTCCTCAAATTTTTCGAAAATCTTCAAAAAAATATTTTCATTTTTTATTTTATTTCATTTTTATTTGTTTTATTTTTACTTTATTTTATAAAATAAATAATAGCAACATACATACCATCTCCCTTGCTCCATCATGGAACTAAGTGAAAATGCACAGTCCAAGAGGACTTTGGGGTCATATGCTAGCCCCACTACTGCTTCATATGGGAGTAGTATCTGTATACCCTCCATTGGAGTTAGTAGCTTTGAGTTGAATCCTCAGCTCATTATCATGGTGCAGCAAAACTGCCAGTATTTCGGTCTTCCACATGAAGAACCTACAGAGTTTCTGGCACAATTTTTACAAATTGCTGACACAGTACATGATAAAGAAGTGGATCAGGATGTCTACAGATTATTACTGTTTTCATTTGCTGTAAAAGATCAAGCTAAGAGGTGGTTAAATAACCAGCCTAAGAACAGCATAAAAACATGGAAACAGCTGTTAGAAAAATTCCTGAATCACTATTTCCCTCCAAAACGGATGACACAGCTAAGGCTAAGCATCCAAGGCTTCAAACAAGGAGATAATGAATCCCTTTATGATGCTTGGGAGAGATACAGAGAGATGCTAAGAAAATGCCCCTCTGAAATGTTTTCAGAGTGGGTGCAATTAGACATCTTCTACTATGGGCTTACAGAATAAGCTCAGATTTCTCTAGACCACTCAGCTGGCGGATCGATACATATGAGAAAAACAATTGAAGAAACTCAAGAGCTTATTGATACAGTTGCCAGAAATCAGCATCTGTACCTAAGCAGTGAATCTTCCATGAAGGAAGAAGCTAAAACAGTGACTACTGAACTCAGTCCGGTGGATCAGGCTAATGAATTTAATCAGCAATTAGACTTTCTAACTCAGCAGCTAGCCGAATTCAAAGAAATATTACAGGAAACAAGAATGGCTAACAGGAATATGGAAGTACAATTAAAGCAGACAGAAAAGCAACTGTCAAAACAAATAGCAGAAGAATGCCAAGCAGTTCAATTAAAAAGTGGGAAAACATTAAATACCTCACTTCAAAGCAGCAGGAAACCAAGAATTGAACAAATGGCTACTCAAAATCCCTCTGAGGACAGTCAGAGCCCAGAGAGGAATAAAGCTGGCGCTGAACGCCCAGACCATGCTCATTCCTGGCGTTCAACGCCAGAAACAAGCATAAATCCGGTGTTGAACGCCCAAAGGGAGCATGGTTCTGGCGTTCAAACGCCAGTAACAAATAAGGAGGTGGTGTCTAACGCCACTCCAGCTTCCACCCCAGGCATTCAAATGCCAGTGGTGGATCAGTCACATACAAGTGCTGATGACAACCCTTCTAAAAAGGCTTCCCAACCCACTTCTATAGGTAATAAACCTGCGGCAACTAAGGTTGAGGAATACAAAGCCAAAATGCCTTATCCTCAAAAACTCCGCCAAGCGGAACAGGATAAGCAATTTGCCCGCTTTGCAGACTACCTCAGAACTCTTGAAATAAAGATTCCATTTGCAGAAGCACTTGAGCAAATACCATCTTATGCTAAGTTCATGAAAGAGATCTTAAGTCATAAGAAGGATTGGACGAAAACTGAAAAAGTTTACCTCACTGAAGAATGCAGTGCAGTCATTCTGAAAAGCTTACCTGAGAAGCTTAAAGATCCTGGGAGCTTTATGATACCATGCACATTAGAGGGTACTTGTACCAAGCAAGCTTTATGTGATCTTGGGGCAAGTATCAACCTAATACCTGCATCTACTATCAGAAAGCTTGGTTTAACTGAAGAAATCAAACCAACCAGGATATGTCTTCAACTTGCTGATGGCTCCATTAAATACCCATCAAGAGTGATTGAAGACATGATTGTCAAGGTTGGGCCATTCGCCTTTCCTACTGACTTTGTGGTGCTGGAAATGGAGGAGCACAAGAGTGCAACTCTCATTCTAGGAAGACCTTTCCTAGCAACTGGCCGAACCCTCATTGATGTCCAAAAAGGGGAAGTAACCTTGAGAGTCAATGAGGAGGAGTTCAAGTTGAATGTTGTCAAAGCCATGCAACATCCAGACACCCCAAATGACTGCATGAGTGTTGATATTATTGACTCTCTGGTAAGAGAGGTCAATATGGCTGAGAGTCTCGAATCAGAGCTAGAGGACATATTTAAAGATGTTCAGCCTGACCTGGAGGAATCAGAGAGAATAGTAGAACCTCTGAAAATCCCTCAGGAAGAGGAGAAACCTCCAAAACTCGAGCTCAAACCATTACCACCATCCCTGAAATATGCATTTTTGGGAGAAGGTGATACCTTTCCTGTAATTATAAGCTCTACCTTAGAGCCACAGGAAGAGGAAGCACTAATTCAAGTGCTAAGGACACACAAGACAGCTCTTGGGTGGTCCATCAGTGATCTTAAGGGCATTAGCCCAGCCAGATGCATGCACAATATCCTATTGGAGGGTGACGCCAAGCCAGTGGTTCAACCACAAAGGCGGCTGAATCCAGCCATGAAGGAAGTGGTGCAGAAGGAGGTCACTAAATTACTAGAGGCTGGGATTATTTATCCTATTTCTGACAGCCCCTGGGTAAGCCCAGTCCAGGTTGTCCCTAAGAAAGGTGGCATGACAGTAGTTCACAATGAAAAAAATGAACTGGTTCCTACAAGAACAGTTATAGGGTGGCGTATGTGTATTGATTATAGAAGGCTCAATACAGCCACCAGAAAGGATCATTTTCCTTTACCATTCATAGACCAGATGCTAGAAAGACTAGCAGGTCATGAATACTACTGCTTCCTGGATGGATATTCAGGTTATAATCAAATTGCAGTAGATCCCCAAGATCAAGAGAAAATGGCATTCACATGTCCATCTGGAGTATTTGCATACAGAAGGATGCCATTTGGCCTGTGCAATGCACCTGCAACCTTTCAGAGGTGCATGCTCTCAATTTTTTCTGATATGGTGGAAAAATTTCTAGAAGTCTTCATGGATGACTTTTCAGTATTTGGAGACTCATTTAGCTCCTGTCTTAACCATCTAGCACTTATTCTAAAGAGATGCCAAGAGACTAACCTGGTTTTAAACTGGGAGAAATGTCACTTTATGGTGACTGAAGGAATTGTCCTTGGGCATAAAATTTTGAACAAGGGAATAGAGGTGGATCAAGCTAAGGTAGAGGTAATTGAAAAATTACCACCACCTACCAATGTTAAGGCAATCAGAAGCTTTCTGGGGCATGCAGGATTCTATAGGAGGTTTATAAAGGATTTTTCAAAAATCGCCAAACCTCTGAGCAACCTGCTAGCTGCTGACACGCCATTTGTCTTTGATAAGGAGTGTCTGCAGGCATTTGAGACTCTGAAAGCTAAATTGGTCACAGCACCAATCATCTCTGCACCAAACTGGCCATTGCCATTTGAACTAATGTGTGATGCCAGTGACCATGCCATTGGTGCAGTGTTGGGACAAAGGCATGACAAGCTTCTGCACGTCATTTACTATGCCAGCCGTGTTCTAAATGACACACAAAAGAACTATACAACCATAGAAAAAGAGCTACTTACAGTGGTTTACGCCATTGACAAATTCAGATCCTATTTAGTAGGATCAAAAGTGATTGTGTACACTAATCATGCTGCTCTTAAATATCTACTCACAAAGCAGGATTCAAAACCCAGACTTATAAGATGGGTGTTGCTTCTGCAAGAGTTTGATATAGAAATAAGAGACAGAAAAGGGACAGAGAATCAGGTAGCAGATCACATGTCCGGAATAGAACCAGTAGAAGGGGCGTCCCTCCCTCTTACTGAGATCTCTGAAAACTTTTCGGAAGAGCAACTCTTAGCCATCCAGGAAGTGCCATGGTTTGCAGACATTGCAAACTACAAGGCAGTGAGGTTCATACCCAAAGAATACAGTAGGCAGCAATCAAAGAAATTAATCACAGATGTAAAGTACTATCTTTGGGATGAACCATATCTCTCCAAGAGATGTGCAGACGGAGTAATCCGTAGATGTGTGCCTAAGGAAGAAGCACAGAAGATCCTATGGCACTGCCATGGATCACAATATGGAGGACATTTTGGAAGTGAGCGAACAGCCACAAGAGTCCTCCAATGTGGCTTCTACTGGCCTACTCTCTATAAAGACTCCCGAGTGTTTGTACTTAATTGTGACAGTTGCCAAAGATCTGGCAATCTACCTCACAGTTATGCCATGCCTCAACAAGGGATCTTGGAGATTGAGTTGTTTGATGTATGGGGCATTGACTTCATGGGACTTTTCCCACCATCATACTCAAACACTTATATTCTGGTGGCAGTGGATTATGTATCCAAATGGGTGGAGGCTATTGCAACACCCACTAATGACACTAAAACAGTGTTAAAATTCCTCCAGAAACACATCTTCAGCAGATTTGGTATCCCTAGAGTATTAATCAGTGATGGGGGCACTCATTTCTGCAATAAACAGCTTTACTCTGCTCTGGTTCGTTATGGAGTTAGCCACAGGGTAGCTAATCCATATCACCCACAAACTAATGGGCAAGCTGAAGTCTCAAATAGAGAACTCAGAAGAATCCTGGAACGGACTGTAATTAACCGTAGAAGGGATTGGGCAAGAAGCTTGGATGATGCTCTGTGGGCATACAGAACAGCATTCAAGACCCCTATAGGGACCTCTCCATACCAGCTTGTGTATGGAAAGGCATGTCACTTGCCAGTGGAACTGGAACACAAGGCCTACTGGGCAACCAGATTCCTAAACCTTGATGCCAAGTTAGCTGGAGAAAAACGATTGCTCCAGTTAAATGAGCTAGAGGAATTTAGACTCAATGCTTTCGAGAATGTAAAAATTTACAAAGAGAAAGCAAAAAGATGGCATGATAAGAAATTGTCATCCAGAGTCTTTGAGCCGGGGCAGAAAGTTCTGCTATTTAATTCTAGGCTCAAATTATTCCCCGGGAAATTAAAATTTCAGTGGAAAGGTCCATATGTAATTACAAACGTATCACCATATGGATACATAGAGCTTCAGGATAATGACTCTAACAAAAAGTTCATTGTTAATGGACAAAGAGTTAAACATTATCTTGAAGGCAATTTTGAGCAAGAATGCTCAAAACTGAGACTTAATTAAAGCTCAGTAATAGTCCAGCTAATGACATTAAAGAAGCGCTTGCTGGGAGGCAACCCAGCCAATCACAAAATTTAATTTTATTTGTTTCTGTTGATTTTTACAGGTATAGGTCAAAATATCTTCAAGGTAAAAAAGCAATTGATTGAATTCACAGAGTTACAGGGAAATTTGGAAGTTCACTGACGAAAAAAAAAAGCCAGTAAGAAATATTTTGGGCGTTGAACGCCCAAAAGAAGCACCCACTGGGCGTTCAACGCCAGTAAGGGTGGCCATCTGGGCGTTAAACGCCAGAAAGGAGCATCTTCTGGGCGTTAAACGCCAGAAAGAAGCACCTCCTGGGCGTTTAACGCCAGATTGACAACATCCTGGGCGTTCAGAAAAACGTCCAGTGACAAAGGACTTCCTGGCGTTCAACGCCAGAAAAATGCATCAGCTGGGCATTGAACGCCCAGGAGAAGCAACATTTGGGCGTTAAACGCCCAAAACATGCAGCGTTTGGGCATTTAACGCCAGGATGGTGGGGAGGAGGTAAAATTCATTTTTCTTTACAAATTTTCTAAATTTTTATGTTTCAATTCATAATTTCTTGCATCAACATGCTTCAAAATGTCATCCTTCAAATCAAATTAGTTTTCTAAGAACCCTAATTTCTAAAATCCCTTTTTCAAAAATTTCAAATATATCTTAATCCATAAAGACAAATTGTTTTCCAATCCAATCCAACTCTTTTAAGTTTGTTTTCAAAACTCAATTATCTTTTTAAAATCTTTTTCAAAATTAAAAATTCAGATTTATCTTTTTAATTATTATTCATATCTTTCTCTTTTTAAACTATATCTTTTTCTTATCATATCTATCTTTTATAAATCATATCTTCTATCTTATTTTTTTCTTATTTTCGAAAATTCCCACCCCCTCCCTATATATTGTATTCGGCGCCCCTCTCATCATCACCATGCCACACTTGCTCTCCTCTTATCCCTCTTCTTTCTTCTCTTTTGCTTGAGGACAAGCAAAGCTCTAAGTTTGGTGTGTTTATCCGTGATCACAAAAACATACTCATTAAGATCATGGCTCCTAAAGGAAAACAACCCACCCCAAGTGGCAAGAAAGAGAATACTCCAAAGCCACTTTGGAATCAAGGGAAGTTCTTAACTAAAGAACATTCAGACCATTACTACAAAATAATGAGTCACAGATCAGTGATCCCGGAAGTCAAATTTGATCTGAAAGAAGATGAATATCCAGAGATCCAAGAGCAAATTCGAAACAGGAATTGGGAAATTCTGGCCAATCCTGAAACGAAAGTGGGAAGGAACATGGTTCAGGAGTTCTATGCTAATCTATGGCAGACAGACAGGCAAAGAATAATTGGAGCTGCTCTCTATGACCATCGGACATTAGTCAGAGGGAAGATTGTTCATACCCATCCTGACAAGATCAGGGAGATATTTAAGCTTCTTCAACTAAAAGATGACCCAGACTCCTTTAATAGGAGAATGATGAGGGTAAATAAAGGTCTAGACAAGATTCTAGAAGATATATGCATCCCTGAAGTCAGGTGGACCACCAGCACGACTGGCACCCCAATTCAACTCAAAAGAGAAGATCTAAAACCAGTAGCCAGAGGCTGGCTGGATTTCATTGGGCGTTCCATTTTGCCCACCAGCAACCGTTCTGAAGTTACCATTAAAAGAGCAGTAATGATTCACTACATCATGTTGGGAAAAGAAGTAGAAGTCCATCAACTGATCTCATGTGAGCTATACAAAATAGCAAACAGGAATTCCAAGGACGCCAGATTGGCCTATCCAAGCTTAATTTCTATGCTCTGCAAAGATGCCGGAGTGAAGATGGGAATAACAGAGTATATCTCAGTTGAGAGGCCAATCACTAGAATATCAATAGACAGACAACAGCTGCAGGATGATTCAATCAAGAAGAGAGCACAGGAAGTCCTCCCAGAACTTCCTCAATTTGAATATTGGGAACATCTTGAGGCTTCTATTTCCAAATTGCAAGAAGCTATGGACCAAATAAAGGAAGAACAGAACAATCAAAGTAGCATGCTTTGCAAACTGCTTAAGGAACAGGAAGAGCAAGGGCGTGATCTAAGGGAGCTGAAGCGCCAAAAATTAATCCTTGAAAAGTACCCCACAGATTAGAGGAACATCTACTTCTCAAAACAACAGGTTGTTGGGTTCCAATTTTTAGCTTTATCTCTGTGATAATGTTTTTATAGAAATTTATCTTAGGAGATGTATATAGTAGTAGTAGTAGTAGCAGTAGTAGTAATTAGTATATCTATTCTGGTTTTATTCCCAAATAAGTTATAATTTATTTTTCTCATCATCATCAAGCATGAATAAAATAGTAGATAATTAGAATAAAGAAGTAATTTTTTTTTCTTTTTCGAGTTCTTAATAATAAAAATTATAATTAACTATGTGTGGTGGCAATACTTTTTGTTCTCTGAATGAATGCTTGAACAGTGCATAACTTGTATTTTGAATTTGATGAATATTGGCTCCTGAAAGGATGAGGAACACGAAAAATATTATTGATGATCTGAAAAATCATGAAATTGATTCTTGAAGCAAGAAAAAGCACTCAAATATATATATATATATATATATATATATATATATATATATATATATATATTTGGATCAAAAGGAATAAAAGCCAAACAGCCCTTAAAACCAAAAGGCAAGGGTGAAAAGGATCCAAGGCTTTGAGCATCAGTGGATAGGAGGGCCTAAGGAAATAGTTCCAGGCCTAAGCGGCTAAACCAACCTGTCCCTAACCATGTGCTTGTGGCATGCAGGTCCAAGTTACAAACTTGAGACTGAGTGGTTAAAGTCGTGATCCAAGGCAAACAGAGTGTGCTCAAGAGCTCTGGACACCTCTGACTGGGGACTCTAGTAAAGCTGAGTCACAATCTGAAAAAGGTTCACCTAGTCATGTGTCTGTGGCATTTATGTATCTGGTGGTAATACTGGAAAACAAAGTGCTTAGGGCCACGGCCAAGACTCATAAAATAACTGTGTTCAAGAATCAACATACTACACTAGGAGAATCAATAATACTATCTGAATTCTGAGTTCCTATGGATGCCAATCATTCTGAATTTCAAAGGATAAAGGGAGATGCCAAAACTGTTCAGAAACAAAAAGCTACAAGCCCCGCTCATCTAAAAAGAATCTGAGCTCCATTTAAAACTCTTAGATATTATTACTTCTTAATTTCTTTCATCCTATTTTATTCATCTAGTTGCTTGAGGACAAGCAACAGTTTAAGTTTGGTGTTGTGATGAGCGGATATTTTATACGCTTTTTGGGGGTAATTTCATGTAGATTTTAGCATGTTTTAATTAGTTTTTAGTTAAATATTATTAGTTTTTAGGCAAAAATCATATTTCTGGACTTTACTATGAGTGTGTGTATTTTTCTGTGATTTCAGGTATTTTCTGGCTGAAATTGAGTAAGCTGAGCAAAAAGGACTGCTGATGCTGTTGGATCCTGACCTCCCTGCACTCGAAATGGATTTTTTGGAGCTACAGGAGTCCAATTGGCACGATCGCAATGGCTTTGGAAAGTAGACATCCAGGGCTTTCCAGCAATATATAATAGTCCATACTTTGCGCGAAGATAGACGACGTAACTTGGCGTTGAACGCCAAGTACATGCTGCTGTCTGGAGTTAAACGCCAGAAACACGTCATGATCCGGAGTTGAACGCCCAAAACACGTCATAACTTGGAGTTTAACTCCAAGAAAAGCCTCTACTCGTGGATAGCTTTAGTCTCAGCCCCAGCACATGATAGCTACGATTTTTGGAAATTGCACGATCGGCAAAAATTCCTTCCGGCAAGTGCACCGGTTATCGTCAAGTAAAAACTCACAATAGAGTGAGGTCGAATCCCACAAGGATTGGTTGAGTGAGCAATTCGGATTAGAAGTGTGTTCTAGTTGAGCGGAGTCAAGATTTAGATGAGAATTGCGGAATGTAAAATTGCATGAAGTAAAGAGCGAGAAGCTAAATTGCTGAAATTAAAAAGGGATCGGGGTGATTGCATGAATTTAATTACAGAATGTAAAGAGAAAGTGGTAGATCAGAAATGGGGAATTCATTGGGTTTCAGAAGATATTGAGATCTCCGAATCAAAACATTTTTATCCCTTCCTCAACCAATGCATTCATTGAATTTTGCTTGAAAATCATATATGATTGGATCCCAATCCCTTGGCTCACCAATTCTCTCTAGAAACAAACAAATTCCCAATCCCTTGGTTTAAATGTTCATAAGAAGAGATGATGCTCGATCACTGATTATACCACACAGTTTCATGAACCACAATTTGGTAGGATTACATGTCACAATATCCATCCAAACCCCAATCCAATTCACTGTGAGAAAGCTTCTCTAGCATGAATCCTCCATTCCTTTCCCAAGGTTCCGAAGGATTCCAATTATGGATAGTTTCTTTCCCAAGACAACTAACCAATGGAATTAGATCGAGAAGCTTTCTAACAAAATTCAAGAGAAAAGATTGAAGAAGAAGATAAAAACTATTATTGATTCATTGAATTACAATAGAGCTCCCTAACCCAATGAAAGGGGTTTAGTGAGTCATAGCTCTGAATTCAATTACAAAAAGTATGAAAACTAGAAAAATGATCCCAAAAGTTCTCTGTGTGTCTTTTAACCAACTTAAATTCTATCCTATTTATACACTTTCTAAATTGAGCTTCTGTTGTGTTTCTTGGGCTTTGAGGCCTTTCCCTGATTTCCTTTTGCTTTGGGTTTATGATCCAAAATCCTGATGAGGCTGCTGATCCAATTCTGTAACATTCATTGAGCAAACTTAGTGATAATCAAGTAATGACACATGACTCAACAAATTGAAGTTCCAGACTCATCAATTCTTCAGGCCCAATCCCATAAACCATGATATTCAATTGGGTTTCATACCAGAGTACGTTTCAGTTAATGCTTGTGCTCAAATGCTAACTTAAACTGCAATATCTTTGGCCCAGATACCTTTTCAATTAGTGGCGTTTAAGTTGCAGTTTAAGCTTAAACTGCAACTTAAACGTTGGACACTCCTGGAGGTGATATAAGTCGAACACGTTTAAGCTTCAGTTTAAGGTTAAACTGAAGCTTAAACGTGGAAATGGAAGAAGGCAACCCTGGAGTGTGGAATTGTCGAACACGTTTAAGCTTCAGTTTAAGGTTAAACTGAAGCTTAAACGTGGAAATGGAGGAACGCCATCCTGGAAGGTAAAGATCGAACACGTTTAAGCTCCAGTTTAAGCTTAAACTGGAGCTTAAACGTGGAAATGCAAAACGCAACCCTGGAGGAGAATGGTCGAACACGTTTAAGCTCCAGTTTAAGGTTAAACTGGAGCTTAAACGTGGAAATGGCTCCCTGTGGCTTTCAATTCTGGCGTTTAACTTCCAGTTTAAGGTTAAACTGGAGGTTAAACGCCACTTTCAGCCCTTTCCTCAGCTTTCATGATTTTGGCGTTTAAGCTCCAGTTTAAGCTTAAACTGGAACTTAAACTTCACATGTGATATTCAAGCTTCCTTTATTGATTTTGTTGCTTCCTTGCCTAGCCTCTTCTTCCCTGAAATCATCCAAACAACTGCATCAAAGTCTTGCAAAATTTCATGAGAAATCTTTCATTCATAGCATTCAAGTAATATAACTAAAAACTCATGAAATTTGCATCAAAATCATACTGTTTGGATGGTTCATTGCTTTGTTATTCATTTAACCATTCTTGGTTACTTTAAGCTCAAGAAAATGCATAAAACAACTAAAACTAACAGAAAAATGCTAGTGAAACTAGCCTAAGATGCCTTGGCATCACAACACCAAACTTAATACTTGCTTGTCCCTAAGCAAGTCCTGAGTTATTTGAGAAGAAAGTATGAAACAGAAAGCAATTACATTGGCTATATTAGCAAGCATTTGAAGTTCATCAGAAGGGTTTTATGCAGAAAGTTGCAGCATCACTTTTTCATTCTAATCAGGTAAGATTATCACTTTTTTCATTGCATCCATCAAACACTGCTATGGCCTCTTGTTATTCTTATGTCCTTGGCACTTTTCCCTTTTTTGTTTTTCTTTTTCTTAGAGCTCCTTTGCTCCTTGTTTGCTCAGTGTCATGTGTTGCACAAGCCTTTGGCATTTTCTTTTTCTTATCAGTGCACTACACATATCCACTACAGGCATTTTAGTTTACATTTCTTCTTGAGACATTGGTGCCCAGCACCTCTTTGTGTGACTAAATGTTTTGTATTTAGGTTGCTCTTGATAATGGACTTTTGGTTGATAATCCCGGGTTAGTTAACCCAAGTTACCAAGTGTTGAAACACTCCTCAGAACCTATTCATCCAAGCATATCCTTAATACATAAACACCACAGGCATTTGTCTCAGAAGTTCAAACCATTGGTGCCTAGCTTATTTTCTCAATTTTTTTGCTTTTTGGTTGCCCTTTTTCAGTGGCTTTTTCTTCTTCTTTTTCTTTCTTTTTCATGGCCAAAGACATTTATTCATCAAGATCCATAGACAGTATTCAAACTTCTACACAAAAATGATAATTCTACACTCAATTTCTAGTGATCTGACTAAACAATCAAGCATGCATACCACCACTTAATTCTACTTGATTTGTCACTAATTGAGCCAAGTTACTTTTGTTCAAACTTTTCTTTTATTTTTGGAAACAGAACAAGCATGGCAAGCATTTGTTTAAGAAGGTGAAGTTATATCCAAACATCTAGGCATTCACTTTATTCAAAGCAGTAAACCAACACTCATACTAAAAACTTCACATTCCAGAAAGATTCAACAATTACAGTTTAAACCAAAACAAGCATGCTTTTGTTTGCCTTTTAAAGAATGGTCAAGGAACAACACCACCTTGTGAAATTTCTTGTTTTCTCTTTGTTGCTAGGAAACAATTTGATTTCTCCTTCTTCTCCTAGTTGTTGCTTCATGTTCTTTCTAAGATCCTTGTTTCCTTTCCTGCAAAGAGTGATGAAGTTGCTTGCTTCTCAAGCACTTGAGTGGTTAGCTCAACTATGTATGGGCAAGTATCTGAGTCTTAAGTTGGTGTGTGAACACCAAACTTAGTCTCCTACTTACTCCTCTGCTCTTTGAATCCTTGAATTCTTCTTGGAATGAAGTTGCTGCTAAGGATTTTAAGCATTTCTGTGATTGCTTAGAATGGTTGTTCCTTTCATATAATTCAAAGGTTGTTGTGTTCAGTTGATCTGTATGGTGGAACACCAAACTTAGAGTCACACATTCCCCTTTGAATTATTGATCCACGAATTCATTGTTTGGTGTGAAACACCAAACTTAATTCTTTGCAATGCACAGAAACTACTTCACCTTTTTATTGAAACAAATAAAAGAAACAGCAAAGGAGTATTACCTCAGGTTGGGTTGCCTCCCAACAAGCGCTTCTTTAACGTCATTAGCTTGACGGTTGTCCCTTGTTAGGGTGGATTGTAGTGCTTGATGTCCTCTCCTCTCACTATGAAAACGTCCCCATTTGATTCCTTCATGATTTCCAAATGTTCCATAGAAAGAACTTTCCTGATTGTGAACACTTGAGGGAGCTGGGAAGGAATGGTTTTGAGGCCAGGTGGGATTGGCAGATAATGACTTGATATCACTTTATCTCCCGGAGAGAAACCTTCAGTGGGAATTTTCTTGTTTCTCCACCCTCTTGGCAATTTCTTTACAATTCTTCCCTCTCTCTTGAGGATTTCTTCATTGACCCTTATGCCAGGAGGATCCTTCTGATCTGTTTCTATTGATTCTTGTGGCTTTAACTCTTGCAATTCTTGTTTGCCTTCCAAGGACTGTTTCAGAGTTTCAGCTGCTGGATTGCTTTCCTCCAAACACAGATGGCTACTATCATCCTTAGGCTTTTCAGGTTCTGGTTCAGGCTCAGATGCAGGTTTGAAAACATGGAAAATGAGCTGTTCATCATGTATTCTCAAAATTAGCTCTCCTTGTTCTACATCTATGAGCGCTCTAGCAGTGGCTAGAAATGGCCTTCCCAGAATGATAGGGTGTAGGTAGCTTTCCTCCATGTCCAAAATGACAAAGTCTGTGGGGAAGAAATAATTTCCCACTTTCACCAGCACATTCTCAACTACCCCTTCAGCTTGCTTCTGAGTTTTGTCAGCCAGTTGTATGATTACATCAGTGGATCTCACCTCATTCAGTTGTAGCCTCTTCATAAGAGTCAGAGGCATCACATTTATGCTAGCTCCTAGATCACAGAATCCTCTGTCAATTTTTGTTTCCCCTATGATGCAGGGGATATGAAAACTTCCTGGGTCTATTTTCTTAGAGACTATGTCCTTCTTGATGAGGGCACTGCATTCTTTGTTCATTATTACAGTTTGTCCTCCCTTCAAAACTCTTTTCTTGCTCAGCAATTCCTTCAAATACTTGATATGTGTAGGCATCTGCTGGAGAATCTCAAGAAAGGGAATATTGATATGGAGAGACTTAAATGTCTCTAAAAACCTTGAATATGTTTTCCCTTTTTCACCTCCTCCTAACCTCTGAGGAAATGGTACTTTTGGTTGGTATGTTTCCAGCATGCCTTTATTTTGCAGTTCCTTGGCTTGCTCAGTTTCACTTTCCTGCTTAGCTTCTTCCACACCTTCCTTCAAGATTTCTGGCTCCTGTTCTGAGGGTCTGATTCCTTCTTCTTCTGAGACTTCCTTCAATATGGTGATGGCCTTGCATTCTTCCCATCTCACTCCCTTTTGTTCCCCTTTAGGATTCTTTTCTGTGTCACTAGGGAACACTGGAGTTGACTTGGGGGCCTGTTGAGATAGCTCTCCTACTCGAGACTCCATCCTCTTGAGTTTTTCACCATGGTTCCTTAAGGTAGATCTCACATCATCCCTAAAGCTTTTCAACTCACTTATGTCCTGACCCATGTTTGCAAGCATTCCTTCTATCCTGTTTAATTGATCTTGAAATTGTTGGTTCGGATTAGGTTGGGCAGGTTGATTATTTTGGCCATGATATGGTGGTTGGGAGTAAGTGTTTTGTGTGGCTTGGTATGATCTTTGGTTGGAGTTTTGGTATGTGGAATTGTTATGTTTGTTGGGGTTGTAAATTTTGTGGTTTTGTGGTTGGGTTTGCTAGTTTCCCCACCCAAAGTTTGGGTGGTTTTTTCAGCCTGGGTTGTAAGTGTTGGAATGTGGATCATATGGTTGCCTTTGTTGATTTCCCACATAGTTGGCCTCTTCCCAATCACCTTCTTCAGTGCTTACTTCCTCTTGATCTTGTGTGTGTATTGCAGCCACTTGATTTGTTTCTAATTTCCTGGTGAGCTCTGCTAGTTGCTTGGCAAACACCTTGTTTTGGGCTAGAATTGTATCAACATGGTTCAGCTCCATGACTCCCTTAGTGTTGTGTCTCTCTGAAGCATAATAGTACTCATTCTCAGCCACTGTCTCAATCACTTCAATGGCTTCTTCCACAGTCCTTTTCCTGTTCAATGAACCTCCTGATGAATGGTCTACAACCTTCCTTGATTCATAAGAAAGTCCATCATAGAAAATATGCAATTGCACCCAGTCATAGAACATGTCTGGTGGGCATTTCCTTGTCAAATCCTTGAACCTCTCCCATGCCTCGTAGAGAGTTTCACCATCTTGTTGTCTAAAAGTCTGAACCTCAGATCGAAGCCTCTTGACCTTTTGTGGGGGGTAGAAACGTGCCAGAAACTTGCTTTCCACCTCATCCCAGGTTGTTAGGCTCCCCCTTGGGAATGATTCCAGCCACTTAGCTGCCTTGTCCCTAAGTGAAAATGGGAACAAGATCAGTTTATAGGCATCTTCCTGGACTCCATTGGACTTCACAGTGTCACAAATTCTCAGGAATTTTGTGAGATGTTGGTTTGGATCTTCATTAGCACTCCCACCAAATGAACAATGATTCTCCACCAGTGATATTAGCTGTGGTTTGAGTTCAAAATTGTTGGCCTGAATGGGTGGTTTCTGAATGCTGCTACCACAATTCCCAGAGGTTGGGTTTATGTATAAACCAAGAACCCTCCTCTCAGGAATGGCATTGTTTCCATCAGCTCTCTCATGGTTGTGAACTTCTCTATCCATGTTGAGATCTAGAGCTTCCTCAAAATTGTCCTCAGATTCTCCTTCAGATTCTTCTTCTCCCAGTACTCTCTTCCCTCTTGCTTCCCTTCTAAGTTTATGAAGGGTCCTCTCTGGTTCGGTATATGGAGGAGTTGTTGTCTCTCCTCTCCTACCTGTCATACAAGAACACAGCACAGGCACAAACAAGTGAAATACTCTTGGTTAATGGAAGAGTATGGTTAGAGCAGTTGAGGAATTAATTCAAATAGTTAGTGAGTCAGTGAGTTAGTTGCTTGAATTTAAAGGCATAAAGAAAGAAAGCAAGTAACAGAGTGCAGAAATTAAAATTCAATAAATAACTTGAACTGAATTAACAAAACAAGAAAAATGCTCAATCTAGTTAACTTCCAATTTGAGAATTGTCAATCGAAAACCAATCCCCGGCAACGGCGCCATAAACTTGATAGCTACGATTTTTGGAAATTGCACGATCGACAAAAATTCCTTCCGGCAAGTGCACCGGTTATCGTCAAGTAAAAACTCACAATAGAGTGAGGTCGAATCCCACAAGGATTGGTTGAGTGAGCAATTCGGATTAGAAGTGTGTTCTAGTTGAGCGGAATCAAGATTTAGATGAGAATTGCGGAATGTAAAATTGCATGAAGTAAAGAGCGAGAAGCTAAATTGCTGAAATTAAAAAGGGATCGGGGTGATTGCATGAATTTAATTACAGAATGTAAAGAGAAAGTGGTAGATCAGAAATGGGGAATTCATTGGGTTTCAGGAGATATTGAGATCTCCGAATTAAAACATTTTTATCCCTTCCTCAACCAATGCATTCATTGAATTTTGCTTGGCAATCTTATATGATTGGATCCCAATCCCTTGGCTCACCAATTCTCTCTAGAAACAAACAAATTCCCAATCCCTTGGTTTAAATGTTCATAAGAAGAGATGATGCTCGATCATTGATTATACCACACAGTTTCATGAACCACAATTTGGTAGGATTACATGTCACAATATCCATCCAAACCCCAATCCAATTCACTGTGAGAAAGCTTCTCTAGCATGAATCCTCCATTCCTTTCCCAAGGTTCCGAAGGATTCCAATTATGGATAGTTTCTTTCCCAAGACAACTAACCAATGGAATTAGATCGAGAAGCTTTCTAACAAAATTCAAGAGAAAAGATTGAAGAAGAAGATAAAAACTATTATTGATTCATTGAATTACAATAGAGCTCCCTAACCCAATGAAAGGGGTTTAGTGAGTCATAGCTCTGAATTCAATTACAAAAAGTATGAAAACTAGAAAAATGATCCCAAAAGTTCTCTGTGTGTCTTTTAACCAACTTAAATTTTATCCTATTTATACACTTTCTAAATTGAGCTTCTGTTGTGTTTCTTGGGCTTTGAGGCCTTTCCCTGATTTCCTTTTGCTTTGGGTTTATGATCCAAAATCCTGATGAGGCTGCTGATCCAATTCTGTAACATTCATTGAGCAAACTTAGTGATAATCAAGTAATGACACATGACTCAACAAATTGAAGTTCCAGACTCATCAATTCTTTAGGCCCAGTCCCATAAACCATGATATTCAATTGGGTTTCATACCAGAGTACGTTTAAGTTAATGCTTGTGCTCAAATGCTAACTTAAACTGCAATATCTTTGGCCCAGAAACCTTTTCAATTAGTGGCGTTTAAGTTGCAGTTTAAGCTTAAACTGCAACTTAAACGTTGGACACTCCTGGAGGTGATATAAGTCGAACACGTTTAAGCTTCAGTTTAAGGTTAAACTGAAGCTTAAACGTGGAAATGGAAGAAGGCAACCCTGGAGTGTGGAATTGTCGAACACGTTTAAGCTTCAGTTTAAGGTTAAACTGAAGCTTAAACGTGGAAATGGAGGAACGCCATCCTGGAGGGTAAAGGTCGAACACGTTTAAGCTCCAGTTTAAGCTTAAACTGGAGCTTAAACGTGGAAATGCAAAACGCAACCCTGGAGGAGAATGGTCGAACATGTTTAAGCTCCAGTTTAAGGTTAAACTGGAGCTTAAACGTGGAAATGGCTCCCTATGGCTTTCAATTCTGGCGTTTAACTTCCAGTTTAAGGTTAAACTAGAGGTTAAACGCCACTTTCAGCCCTTTCCTCAACTTTCATGATTTTGGCGTTTAAGCTCCAGTTTAAGCTTAAACTGGAACTTAAACTTCACATGTGATATTCAAGCTTCCTTTATTGATTTTGTTGCTTCCTTGCCTAGCCTCTTCTTCCCTGCAATCATCCAAACAACTGCATCAAAGTCTTGCAAAATTTCATGAGAAATCTTTCATTCATAGCATTCAAGTAATATAACTAAAAACTCATGAAATTTGCATCAAAATCATACTGTTTGGATGGTTCATTGCTTTGTTATTCATTTAACCATTCTTGGTTACTTTAAGCTCAAGAAAATGCATAAAACAACTAAAACTAACAGAAAAATGCTAGTGAAACTAGCCTAAGATACCTTGGCATCAGCACACACCAAGTGGGCCCCAGAAATGGATTTCTGCACCAATTATCTTAGTTTACTCATATTCTGTAAACCTAGGTTACTAGTTTACTATTTAAACAACTTTTAGAGAATTATTTTGTACCTCATGACATATTTTCAGATCTGAATTACATACTTTTTGACAGCATGAGTCTCTAAACTCCGTTGTTGGGGGTGAGGAGCTCTGCAGCGTCTCGATGAATTAATACAATTCCTTTATTTTCCATTCAAACACGCTTGTTCTTATCTAAGATGTTCATTCGCGCTTAATTATAGAGAAGGTGATGATCCGTGACACTCATCACCTTCCTCAATCCATGAACGTGTGCCTGACAACCACCTCCATTCTACATCAGATTGAATGAGTATCTCTTAGATTCATTACTCAGAATCTTCGTGGTATAAGTCGGATTGATGGCGGCATTCATGAGAATCCAGAAAGTCTAAACCTTGTCTATGGTATTCTGAGTAGGATTCCGGGATTGAATGACTGTGACGAGCTTTAAACTCCTGAAGACTGGGCGTTAGTAACAAACGCAAAAGAATCAATGGATTCTATTCCAACCTGATTGAGAACCGACAGATGATTAGCCGTGCTGTGACAGAGCATAGGAACGTTTTCACTGAGAGGATGGGAAGTAGCCATTGACAACGGTGACACCCTACATAGAGCTTGCCATAGAAGGGACTTTGCGTGTGGAAAAGGATTTCAAGGAAGAGTTGAAGTTCAGAGGACAAAGCATCTCCAAAACTCCAACATATTTCTCATTACTGCACAACAAGTAATGCTTTTATTCTCTTTTATTTTTCCAATCTAATAATTCCAACTGATAATTTTAATTAATATCCTGACTAAGAATAATAAGATAAACATAGCTTGATTCAAACCAATAATCTCTGTGGGATCGACCCTTACTCACGTAAGGTATTACTTGGACGACCCAGTGCACTTGCTGGTTAGTTGTGCGGATCACAAATTCGTGCACCAGTGTGCCACTTGAAGTCGAAGGCGTGGCACGCCAGGAGCTAGAGAGTCACTTTGGCGTGCCACTTGAAGATCCAGGCGTGGCACGCCAAGCTTGAAGAATGAACAAATATATGGGTGTGCCACTTGAGCAACATGGCGTGGCACGCTGGTACAATGATCCAGAGAAGGGGCTGAAGGCAAGAGAAGACTGGGCATGCCACTTGAAGTCGAAGGCGTGGCACGCCAGCCTCTCAACCTCACTTTGGCGTGCCACTTGAGCAAGCAAGCGTGGCACGCCAGACATCACAAGCAAGATCTGGGCGTGCCACTTAATGTCGAAGGCGTGGCACGCCAGTCTAAAAAACTCACTTTGGCATGCCACTTGAAGGTCAAGGCGTGGCACGCCACTTAGTGGAACAACACAGGATCATGGGCGTGGCACGCCAACCTTCAGGCGTGGCACGCCAACCTTCAGGCGTGGCACGCTGGTATAACTTCCCCGAAAGGGTGAAAGAAGCCAATTACATGAGGCGTGCCATTTGAGCTCGAAGGCGTGGCACGCCAATCACTATTTGTCACTTAGGCGTGCCACTTGAGCAACAAGGCGTGGCACGCCAATGCCATTCAGAGGCAAGAGAAGCATTGGGGCTTGCCACTTGAGTTCGTGGTATGGCACGCCAAGCAGAGGTGCCATTCACCTAACAAGGGCGTGGCACGCCAGACCCTGGGCGTGCCACGCTAGTGTAACTTTCCAGAGAACTCAGCCAAGCACACAACAAGGGCGTGGCATGCCAACTTTTAGGTGTGACACGCCAGTTCAAATTTCCAGAAGCAAGGAAGGTGGAGAAATCAAAGGGCGTGCCACTTGAGCTCGAAGGCGTGGCACACCAACACAAGAATGTCACTATGGCGTGCCACTTGAGCTCGAAGGTGTGGCACGCCAAGGTTGAAAGAGGGACGAGCATGCCACTTGAAGGATTGAGCGTGGCATGCCAAGCCATTTTGCAGGGCATGTGACACGCCTGAGAAGCACCAACCACATGCCAGCTAAGGGGTCACGTTTATTGAGTGCTTTCTTTCCCTTCAAAAATGTAATTTTCCCTTTTTCACTTTTGTAATTCTTTTATTTAACTAGGAGTAGTATATATACCCCAAAAGAGTACTGAAGAAGGGGTTAAGCAGTTACTTCTAGATCCACTTTTACATTCCACTTTTGAGTACTTTCTAAGCTATGAGTAGCTAACTTCCCTCTCATTGAGAGAGGGAGCTCTGTTGTACTTGATGGATTGATAATAGTGAAATTCTTCTTCTCTTCATCTTCTCTTGATTTACTAAGATGAATTTCGTGCTTAATGCTTAGTATTCAATCATCTTGGGAAAGAGATTGAATGCAATTGGGTTTCATGGAAACCTTGGAAAAGGAAACATGAAATCATGCTTGAAATCCCTTCTCACATTTGTGTAGATTATGGGTTTTGGTGATGGGATATGTGACATATAATCCCCCCTCTACCTGGATCTACAAAGATGTGCGGTTTAATCAGGGACCAAGTATATCTCTCTTCATGAGCAATTAGACCAAGGAATTGGCTATTGATCAAGATCTGAGAGATTAAGTCATCAAGGGATTGGGGCTCAATCAATCATGATTGCCAATAGGTCAGTGAGTTGCATGATTGAAGGAGATCTAAGCTAGATTTGATCTAAAGAGGCAACATCTCCCAATCTCAATGAATTCCCCATTCTAATCCATCCATTTCTTTATAGCTCAAATTTACTTTCAGCAATTCCCCATTCCCATTTATATTCAAGTCATTTATGATTCAGCGATTTACATTCTGTAATTTTCATTCCTGCACTTTAATACTTTTCTTTATATTCTAGTCATTTGCATTTATGCCATTTACAATTCTGCACTCCACACTATCATTGATCTGCTTAACTAATTCACTAATCAATTAAAACTGCTTGAGTTTGCCAATCTCTGTGGATATGATCCCACTCCATTGTGGGTTATTACTTGGCGATAATTTTGGTGCGCTTGCCAAAAAAACTCGTTCACTAGGTCTTAAAGAAGAAAAAAAAGGGGTAGTAAATTGAGGTCATCAAGTTTTATGGCGCCGTTGTCGGGGATTGGCTTAAATTTGACGGTGATTAATTTGATTAGAGAGCTAGATTAAGCAATTTAATTTCCTTGTTATTTTAATCTCCTTTATTTAGTATTTTTTTCTTTCTTGAAGCTCTATTTCCTTCTTTTTTGATTATCCCCATTCCCACTCTTCTACCTGTTTGATCAATTACACCACTCACAGTAACAACCACTCTAACAAAGTGATTCATTCACCCACTTTCCTTCTTGCTTTTTGTCTTGATTACTTGTATGACAGGTATGAGAAGCGGAGCCTAAACTTCCTTTAATTCCGAACCAGAGAGAACCCTCTTTAGATTAAGGAGGGAAGCAAGAAGGAAGAGAGTCATTGGTGCTGAGGAAGAGGAAAAGTATTTTGAAACAAACACGGAGGAGAACATAGAGAATCATCGTGAGGAGGATGTTCATAACCATGCAAGAGGAGGCCCAATCAATCATGATGGGCAAGAAAGGAGAGTCTTAGGCTCTTACATCAACCCAAATCCAGGGAATTGTGGCAGCAGCATCCTAAAGCCAACAATTCATGCTAATAATTTTGAGCTGAAGCCTCAGCTTATCACACTTGTTCAGAATAATTGCTCATATGGAGGAAGTGCCCAAGAAGATCCTAATCAACATCTCAGCACATTTTTGAGAATATGTGATATTGTAAAGTCTAACGGTACACCTCGATGATGACAAGTCATCATATACCCATTTTTCAAGCTAAATTCAATTGTTTCACTAGTCTTTATGCACTTTCTTGCATCCTAAGTAAGTAATTTGGAATGAAAATGCATGACTTCCTTAAATCAAACAACCACCATTTAATTGATGCTAAATCATGAGGTTTGAGCTAAAATTAATTGATTTTTAATGATTTATAAACCTTATGAATTGGGAGATACTTTGATTGGTTGCTTTGATTTCTTGTAGGTAAAGAAAAGAAGAAAAGAAGAAAAACGTGGCTTAAGAAGTGTGGCCAAGGGAAGAAAATGGTGTGGTGAAAGAAGGAGAAGTGTGGCGCAATATTGAAGGAGGAAGCAACACTGCTCTCCACAAAAGCACACTGCCCTCCAAGAGAGCAGCATAATGAACCAAGCTTCCAAAAAACATCACTGCCCTGCCCTCCATAAGAGCGGAGCACAATTCTATGCCAAGGATCAAAGGAAGAAAAAATTCTGCCCTGCCCTCCTCAAGAGCAATATCGGGCTCCATGCAAGAAAAATTCAAAGGAAATTGTCTCCTAGTGCTACCCATGGGTTTCAAACCCAAGACAAGAGGGAAAGGAAGAGCGCTCAAAAACAAGGAAAACAAGCCAAAATTGGCTTGTTTTGAACCTTCAAGGATCGAACGCATCACCATGAAGAAGCAAAGGACTAGCGCTACTTTGGTGCCAAGAAAACCAAGGAAAAAGGGGCAGCATGTGCCCCCACCAAGTTTCGAACCAAGGACCACTTGGTTGCCATGCTGCACTGCCCACAAGGAGAGCAGAGCAGCGTTCCTTAGCATGGCATGTGCAGCAATTTTGGCACGGCCAGGACGTACACAATCACGCACGGCCAGGACGCAGCACAAGCACGCATAGGCAGCAACACTTGACACCACTGCCCTGCTCTCCGCAAGGGCAGGGCAGCATCCTGATGCTACACATTCAGCACGCACGCACGAGGCCTCATGCTAGACTTCACTGCTCTGCTCTCCACAAGAGCAGAGCAGCCTCCTGGAGCCAATTTCTTCATGGGCTGAAAATTAGATTAAAAATCCAATTTAATTCATTTCTTCACCAAATCAAAAGCCCATCTAAATTCTAAAATCCCAGAATAGAAAGTGTATAAATAGGAGATAGTTTGATGTAATTAAAAACCTTCTTTTGATTTTTGAATTTTTACATCTTTAGACTTCATTTTCTTTGAGAGCTTGGAACTAAGATCTTAGAGAATTGGGAAGGAGAATTGATCTCTCTTCTTCCTTGTTCTTGCTTGAGCACTTTTTACTTTTCTTGTTTGAGTCTTAGTTGTGAAGAATTGAGGAATTTCTGTCTCAATCTCCATTTAAGATCTCTTTGATTTTCCTACTGCATAATTGAGTTGAATTCAATTTCCTTTACTGCTTCAATCTTCAATTTCTCTTTAATTGCTTTGTGAACTTGGATCTGGGAAGGCAATTGAGATCTAGACTTTGCTATCTAGTCTCTGGAGTCCTGAGATCCAATTTTCCTTTTGGTTCTTCTGTTGAACCACTGCTGCAATCAAATTTCCATTTCTGTTTGAGATCTAGATAATTTCAATTCTTCTCTTGCTTTGTTAATTGCTGCAATTTAATTTCTCTTGCTTAAATTCTGAATTCCCAGTCCTCAAATCCCTTTTCCATTCAAGCAATTTATATTTCTTGCACTTTAAGTTACTGCAATTTACATTTCTTGCACTTTAAGTTTCAGTCATTTAATTTCTTGTTCTTTAAGATTCAGCACCTTTACTTTCAGTTCTCTTTAATTTCTGCAATTCATCCCTCTCCCTTTACATTTTCTGCTATTTACTTACTGTTGGATACAAAATCACTCAACCAATACTTGATTCGCTTGACTAAATCAACCACTAAACTAAAATTGCTCAATCCTTCAATCCCTGTGGGATCGACCTCACTCCCATGAGTTTTATTACTTGATGCGACCCGGTACACTTTCCGGTGAGTTTTGTGTTGGATCGTTTTCCACACATCAAGTTTTTGGCGCCGTTGCCAGGGATTGAAATAGATCGACAATGATTAAGTGAAGTGGAGGTCTAGATCAAGCACTTTTTCTTTTCTGTTTCTTTAATTTTTAACTAACCCACTAACTGTTTGAATTTTTGCTTAAGCTAACTAAAACTTCACTCTAGCAATAGATTGAAGTGTCATTGGTTTTGTGTGTTTCTTGTGTTTTGTTTGTATGACAGATACAAGAAGAGCTACACCCACCTTTCATGAACAAGACGAATGAACCCTCAGGAGATTAAGAAGAGCTGAAAGGGGGAAAAACATTGTTGGAGAGGAGGAGTCAGAAGAAGAATTTCAAGACATGGAGGAACATTCAACCAATCCACCAGGAGGAGCAGCCAATGACAACAACAATCCTCCACAGAGGAGAGTTTTGGCCTCATACACATTTGCGAATCCAAGGCATTGTGGAAGCAGCATTTTAACTCCAAATGTTAATGCAAATAATTTTGAACTAAAGCCACAACTTATCACTTTAGTTCAAAATAATTGCTCATATGGAGGAGGACCACTTGAAGACCCCAATCAACACTTGTCTACTTTCCTGAGGATTTGTGACATTGTCAAAACTAATGGAGTGCATCCTGATAGCTACAAGCTACTGATCTTCCCATTCTCTCTCAGGGACAAAGCCACTCAATGGCTAGAAACATTTCCAAAGGAGAGCATCAACACTTGGGATGATTTGGTGAGTGACGTTGGGATTTCTGCCAGTAAAGAATGCCATAAAAACAGTCGCATTGTAGATATAGTCTCTAAACCGACAGAAATCCCTTCGTACAAACGTTTTGGTTGTCACAAGTAACAAACCCCTTTTTAAAATTGATAACTGAGTATTGAACCTCGGGTCGTCTTCTCAAGGAATTGCAGGGAGGTATGTTCTTATTATTGGTTATGAAAAAGTGTGTTTGGGGTTTTGGATCAAGGTAAAAGGTTAGTTGGGCAGTGGGCACAGGTATATTTTCAAAACAATAAAAATAAATAAATAACTGTAAAATAAACTCTTGGCAAGATATGGGAACTGGAGGTCCTACCCTGGTTATCCTTATCAATTGTAATGAGAATTGGATTTTTCTTCCACTTTGTTAACCTCTAACTATGAAGGTAAGTTAAGTGGATGAATTCCAATTTTCAATTAACAATGAGTTTGATAACTCTAAAGTCACCAATTATTTAACCAAAGCCAAGAATGTAAAAAGCTAAATTAAAATCATAAATATCTGGAATACCTTCAATTCATTCAAAGCAGTAAAATCTAAAACTAACAATATTCATAAGCCAATTGGGCAACAGAAAAATCCAAATTATTTATATAAATAAAAGACAGCAATCATCAATCTGAAATATCTCAAATAACATTAATTTAAAAGAGTAATCTGTAACATGGAAGAGTTCATAAATTAAATTGGGATAAATAAAAATAAAGAACCTGGGATTGAGAGTCACTCCTAAAACTAAGAGAAATCCTAAATCTTAAGAGAAAGAGGAGAGAATCTCTCTCTCTGAAAACTACATCTAAAATAATAGAAAGAGAATTAAGAATGGCCTCCTCATGAATGGATGCATTCCTCCACTTTATAGCCTCTAATCTGTGTTTTCTGGGCCGAGAACTGGGTCAGAAACAGCCCAGAATTCGCTGGTCTCGAATTCAACCACGCTGGATTTCCGTCACTGCGATGCGGCCGCATGGAGCACGCGGTCGCGTCGCTTAGCGTCAGGGCCACTATGGCATATTATATATCAAATCGAAGCCCCGGACGTTAGCTTTCCAACGCAACTAGAACCGTGTCGTTTGGACCTCTGTAGCTAAAGTTATAGCCATTTGAGTGCGAAGAGGTCAGGCTGGACAGCTTAGCAGTTTCTCCAACTTCTTGCATTCCTTCCACTTTTGCATGCTTTCTTTCCATCCTCTGAGTCATTCCTGCCTTGTAATCTCTGAAAATACTTAACACACACATCAAGGCATCTAATGGTAATAAGAGAGGATTAATAATAAGCAAATATAAGTCCAAAGAAACATATTTTCAATCAAAGCACATAATTAGGAAGGTAAATGTAAAACCATGCAAATAGTATGAATAAGTGGGTAAAGAGTTGATAAAAACCACTCAATTGAGCACAAGATAAACCATGAAATATGGGTTTATCAACCTCCCCACACTTAAACACTAGCATGTCCTCATGCTAAGCTCAAGAGAAGCTATAAAGATGAAAAGGAATGGTAGGATGTATGAAATGCAATCCTATGTATATGAATGCAACTACATGCAAAATGTTTCTACCTACTTGGTTAAAAATAAATAAGTTCTCCAAGACAGACATAAATCAGATTTCACTAATTCAAATCATAAAAATCAGGTAAACTTGTAAGAAGACAGCTCATGAAAGTAGGGAACATAGAATTAAGCACTGAACCCTCACTGGTAGTGTATATCACTCTAGTCTCTCAAGTGTATAGGGTAAATCACTATACTCTTCCCTAGTCATGCTTTCTAAACCTTGTTCTTCATCTAACCAATCAACAAAAATTTAGTGTACCAATGCAAACATCATGAGGTCTTTTTCAAGGTTGTAATGGGGCTAAGGTAAGGGTAAAGGTATATATATGGCTAAGTGAGCTATAAATTGAATCTTTGACTAGCCAAGCTCTCACCTAACATACATACACTCTATATAACCTTAAAATCATACCTAGCTACCCATAATTCCCACTTTTGTATGATTCCTATACTCATGTACCAAACTTTTCTTTTTAATTTATTACATGTGCATTGATTTTTTTTTCATTAACTTAACATTCGGGTAATTTTGTTCCCTTATTTATTATATATATATATATATATATATATATATATATATATATTAGAGAAATAAACATAACTTATCAATGCACATGGATTTTCTATTATTTTTCTATTTTGGTTTTTCATGAGTAGGTTCCCAAATTCCCAATATTCAAATAAGTTATAAACATGACACATTCCCTTATTAACCCAAGTTCCCACAATTTTCCCACACTTAGTTGATGCACAATCCGTATCTTAAGCTAACCAAACATTCAATTGGGATATTTAATTGTTTTTCTGCTTTAAGGCTAGTGATGTGGTAAAATACAGAACAAGAGGGGATTAAAAGGCTCAAAGTGGCTGACAAGGGTGATTTAAAGGGTAGGCTTATTTGGGATAAGTGAGCTTAAAACAAGTAATGGCCTCAATCATATGCAAACATGTAAATACATTAAATAATGGACATATAGGTTGGAACAAAATATAGATTACAATCATAGAGAAAAAAACACACAGGAATAAAAATTTATGGTTAAATAATGTAACCATGTAAATAAGCTCAAAATCTCACAGGTTGTGTGTTCTTTAGCTCAAAAACCATGTTCCAAATACAACTTCCAAACAAGTTTAACACAAAAAAAAATTTAATTTTTTTTTATTTAAATTAGTGAAATTTTTTCAAAAATAGGATCTTTAAAAAGAGATTTATTATTTTAACCAAGTAGTAACTAAATGCACAAAATCAAATAAATATGCAATCAAACATGCAAATGCAACAACTAATTTAATAAAGAAAATTTTAAACATTGGTGTTGAAACAGAAAGGTACTAACCCATGGAGATTGGTATCAACCTCCCCACACTTAAAGATTGCACCGTCCTCGGTGCATGCTGAGATGTGCAGGTGGACGGGTTGTTCCAACTGATGCCTTTCTTCAAAATTTTTGCAGATGGACTTGTCTGTCTCCCCATGTAAACGTCTTCCGATTCCCTTTCGGGTGGCCATCCTGAAAGAAAAAGGGAAGAAAAAGTAACCCAGTAATAAAGATAAGAAAATAAATGAACTATGGGTGGGTTAATGCCAAATGATAATGGTCTCATTTACATGGAAGCTTCAACATGTATGTGAGAAAATAATAGAAGCCATGGCATGCCAGTGGTACAAAATGTACAACAATGGGGAAGAGAGTGGGTAATGAAAGAGAATGTAAGTTCATGTCAATGCAAAATTAATACAAATAACATAAAAGATTAATATTGACTTAAATAATATTGCCCAACAGTGTGAAACAAGTTACCAAAATAATTTTAAGAAAAGATGTAACAGTTGAATAAGAAAAGATTTTTAACACCAATGGAAAAATAAAGAAATTCAGAAAAGAAAATAAAAATATGCACAAATTTAAAATGCAATGAATGAGATATGCAAATAAATTAAAATAAAATAAAAAGAAAAATAAGAAGAATGAGAAGGGAAAGAAGGGAAGAAGAAAGGAGGGAGGAAAAATTAGGATTGGGGAAGAAAAGATAAGATATTTGGCAAATTAAGATAATCTGTGCGGCGCAAGCGATGCGGACGCGTGGAGGACGCGTTCGCGCGATTGCGCTTTAAGTAAGAGGACGCGGTCGCGTTGGTCATGCGGTCACGTGACCCACGTGATGCTTCTGGCGCGAGTGCTGCCTCGCGCCTGCACAACTCTCTGTTCAAATTAATTTATTTGCCAAAATTGGGGTGACGCGATCGCGTGGATGGCCATTTTTGGAAAACGACGCGGACGCGTGGGGCACGTAGTCGTGTGGGAGGGCTTGGGCTTCTAGCACGAGGCCAGCCCAATTCCAGCACAACTTTCGGCCATACACCCTTTTTACGCCGATTTCAGGTCACGCGGCCGCGTGGGTGACGCGGTCGCGTGGGAAGCTATTTTTCCAAATGACGCGGACGCGTGGTCGACGCGTTCGCGTGGAGTCAATTTGTGCTAATAGCGCGCCTCCAGCCCTGCTCCTGCGTAACTCTCTGTTCATATTAATATTGTCTCCCATCTCCTTGCGACGCGGACGCGTCGCTGATGCGGTCGCATCGCGTGCTCGCTTTTTTTTTTTAAACTGAAAAATGCAGAATGCAGAATGCAATGCTTAATGTGAATGAGATGCAAAATTCCAGGTTCAATATAACGAAATAAAATAAAATTCAAAAACAAATAAAACTAAATAAAAAGGAAAAAGGACGATCATACGATGGTGGGTTGTCTCCCACCTAGCACTTTTAGTTAAAGTCCTTAAGTTGGACATTTGATGAGCTTCCTGTCATGGTGGCTTATGCTTATACTGATCCAGGAATCCCCACCAATGTTTGTATATCCAGTAACCTCCGGGGTCCCAGACTAAGCACGTAAAGCCCTTACGAAGCTTCAAATAGATTCTTAGGCTCCCGGGGTGACAAATGTCAGAACAGATTCCAGGATCCCAAACTTTACCTTTACACCCATTTTTGTCTTGATCTACATTTTTCCAGCCGGGTGAAAGGTGATCTGAATTCTCACTGCAGCGACCAAACAGCTTCCTAGACCCATTCAGTTGAGCTCTATACCAACCTTTGCGTTTAAACTTAAAGCTTCCAACCATAATGAATCTTGCAGGACAATTCTTACCACTGGCCATCTTCCGCTTACTCTTAATGTCACAAAGAACTCTAAGTTGACCATCCGTCTCCAGTAGCCCATATTCAAGTGGAATTAGAAAGCTAAAGGATATGAATTTTACCCACTTGAATGTTGTGAAGGATGATGGTAACTTAGGGGGAGGTATTTTTAATGAAATTGCAAGCTCCACTCCCTTGTGCTCTTCTCTGATAATTACCACCTCTTTGCAAACTTCTTCAATTTCAACCTCTTCCTCTTGGTAGCTCTCTTTCAATTCAATCTCCTTTTCATTGCTTTCCAAGGGCATGGGAGGTTGTGCTTCTTCTTCTTGAATCTCCATCTCTTGATCAACCTCTTCCAAGTCTTCAACTATGATATGCTTTGGAGGTTGTACACCCTCTTCAGTATCAATTTCAACCGTCTTGGAAGGAGGCTTTATGTCTTGTCTTTCCCATGGAGGTTCTGCGTCTCCTAAGTCTTCAACCAACTCTTCTTCTTGAACAATGATAGCTTCTTCTACTTGTTCTAGTATGAATTCATGCTCTGTCTTGTCCACTGGAGTTTCTGGTATCTCCTTTATGCTATGCTCTTCACTAGACTGTCCACATGGGGCTGTGGCTGATCCTTGTGTATTTAAGTGTCTAGAAGCCCATTGAATTAATACTTGCCCCAGTTGTTGAGTGGTTTCCTGAAATTGATCCATTGTTTCCTTGAGACGATCCTTTGCCTCTTGATGCACTCGGTTTTCATAAGTAGGATCATAATGCTCTTGGATTGATGGATATGGAGATGGTGAATATTGAAGTGGTGGTTCTTGTGAGTAATTGGGTTGGAATTGGGGTGGTTCTATATATGGTTCATATGGCTCATAAGGTGGTTGGTATGGTGGTTGAGGGTTAGGGTCATATGGAGGTGAATGGTGGAAATGGGCTTGTGGTGTGGTGGGTTGAGGTTGTGTTGAAAGGATGATCTCTGAGCATAGGGTGGGGCTTGTTGGTAGCTACAAGGTGGTCCACCATATCTATCAGCTTGGGATGCATTGTAGCCTGGTCTTTGTCCATGATATCTAGGATGGTGTTGTTGCCTAAAGGGTTGATTAGATCCTCCTGGCTCCATCCATCCGTGATTGGTCTGACCTTGATGCATATTCCTGCTGTGGTTTCTATCTCCTTCAACAAAATTAGAACCAAACTCAAAGCGAGAGGGATGAGAATTCATAGTAATTAATAAAAATTAAAAACACAAATAAATAAACAAGCAAAAAATTTTTTTTTTGAAAAATATTTACAATAACCAATAATAAGGCACACGTTTGCAATTCCCCGGCAACGGCGCCATTTTGACGTTAGGATTTTTACCAGTAAAGAATGTCATAAAAACAGTCGCGTTGTAGATATAGTCTCTAAACCGACAGAAATCCCTTCGTACAAACGTTTTGGTTGTCACAAGTAACAAACCCCTTTTTAAAATTGATAACCGAGTATTGAACCTCGGGTCGTCTTCTCAAGGAATTGCAGGGAGGTATGTTCTTATTATTGGTTATGAAAAAGTGTGTTTGGGGTTTTGGATCAAGGTAAAAGGTTAGTTGGGCAGTGAGCACAAGTATATTTTCAAAACAATAAAAATAAATAAATAACTGTAAAATAAACTCTTGGCAAGATATGGGAACTGGAGGTCCTATCCTGGTTATCCTTATCAATTGTAATGAGAATTGGATTTTTCTTCCACTTTGTTAACCTCTAACTATGAAGGTAAGTTAAGTGGATGAATTCCAATTTTCAATTAACAATGAGTTTGATAACTCTAGAGTCACCAATTATTTAACCAAAGCCAAGAATGTAAAAAGCTAAATTAAAATCATAAATATCTGGAATACCTTCAATTCATTCAAAGCAGTAAAATCTAAAACAAACAATATTCATAAGCCAATTGGGCAACAGAAAAATCCAAATTATTTATATAAATAAAAGACAGCAATCATCAATTTGAAATATCTCAAATAACATTAATTTAAAAGAGTAATCTGTAACATGGAAGAGTTCATAAATTAAATTGGGATAAATAAAAATAAAGAACCTGGGATTGAGAGTCACTCCTAAAACTAAGAGAAATCCTAAATCCTAAGAGAGAGAGGAGAGAACCCCTCTCTCTCTCTGAAAACTACATCTAAAATAATAGAAAGATAATTATGAATGGCCTCCTCATGAATGGATGCATTCTTCCACTTTATAGCCTCTAATCTGTGTTTTCTGGGCCGAGAACTGGGTCAGAAACAGCCCAGAATTCGCTGGTCTCGAATTCAACCACGCTGGATTTCCGTCACTGCGACGTGGCCGCATGGAGCACGCGGTCGCGTTGCCTAGCGTCAGGGCCACTATGGCATATTATATATCAAATCGAAGCCCCGGACGTTAGCTTTTCAACGCAACTGGAACCGCGTCGTTTGGACCTCTGTAGCTAAAGTTATAGCCGTTTGAGTGCGAAGAGGTCATGCTGGACAGCTTAGCAGTTTCTCCAACTTCTTGCATTCCTTCAACTTTTGCATGCTTCCTTTCCATCCTCTGAGTCATTCCTGCCTTGTAATCTCTGAAAATACTTAACACACACATCAAGGCATCTAATGGTAATAAGAGAGGATTAATAATAAGCAAATATAAGTCCAAAGAAACATGTTTTCAATCAAAGCACATAATTAGGAAGGCAAATGTAAAACCATGCAAATAGTATGAATAAGTGGGTAAAGAGTTGATAAAAATCACTCAATTGAGCACAAGATAAACCATGAAATATGGGTTTATCAGTGAGCAAGTTTCTTGCCAAATTTTATCCCCCTCAAAGGATCATAAGATTGAAGACTGAGGTGCAGACATTCCCTCAATTGGATGCTGAAAATCTATATGAGGCATGGGAAAGATATAAGGCTCTACTGAGGAAATGTCCACCAGAGATGTTCACTGAGTGGGACAAGCTGCAGAACTTCTATGAAGGACTTACTCTGAAGGCTCAAGAGGCACTTGATCACTCAGCTGGAGGATCATTGCAATTGATGAAAACTGCAGAGGAAGCTCAAAACCTCATTGATATGGTGGCCAACAACCAATATTTCTTTGCTCACCAAAGGCAACGCCAACCATCACAGAGGAAGGGAGTGTTAGAATTGGAAGGAGTGGATACAATTTTGGCTCAGCACAAAGTGATGCAGGAGAAAATTCAGCAACAATTTGAGCAAATGGCCAAGAGAATTGATAGCCTTCAGGTTGCATCAGTGAGTGTCACAAGCCAACCATCAACTCCTTGGGGGCAGAATGAAGAGAACCAAGAAGAACAGCAACAAGAGCAAGTGCACTATATGCACAACCAAAATTCTGGATCAAATGAGGTATATGGTGACACTTACAACCCCTCTTGGAAGAATCACCCAAATCTCAGGTGGGGGACAATCACAATCAAACCCAGCAGTCATGGCAAAGGAACTCCACTCAAAACAATTGGAAAAACACAAACCACAACAACCAAGCCTCTAACCAAAACACATACAGAAAACCACAAAACAACTACCCCAACTCCAACCATCACCCATCCAATACCCAATCCACTAACCAAAATACCTACCCTCAACCCTCAACATCCCACAATCAACCAATCTCACAAGACTCCCAGAGGATCACTAATCTGGAGATGCTCATGGAAAAGTGGATAAAGCAACAAGAGATGACAACAAGGAACCAGGAAGCCTCATTGAAGAACATGGAGAGGCAAATTGGACAAATCTCTAAACAGATCACCATTGAAAGACCATCAAGCTCTCTACCAAGTGACACCATTCCTAATCCAAGAGAGGAATGCGAAGCGATACAACTAAGGAGTGGAAAGATCCTGGTGAAAAATGAAGAAGAAACCAAAAAGCCAAGAGAAGGCGACGAGAAATAAGCTGAAGGAGAAAAAGCCAATGATGAAGATGCAACAGCAAGCAAGCAGCCTCAGAATCAACCTCAAGAAAAAGAAAACAGACCACAAAACCTGAAGAAAGAAAAGAAGACCATGGAAGAACCAAACCCAAGACAACATCAAGTGGAGAAGAGCTTGACACCTCCACTGCCTTATCCCCAAAGATTCCACAAAGAGACTAAGGACCAACACTTCTCTAAATTTCTTGAGACTTTCAAGAAGTTAGAGATCAACATTCCCTTGGCTGAGGCACTCGAACAAATTCCCTTATATGCCAAATTCTTAAAAGAACTCATCAACAAGAAAAGGAGTTGGAATGAGAAAGAGACTGTGCTGCTCACTGAAGAATGCAGTGCACTAATCAGGAAGGGGCTCCCTCCCAAACTTGAAGATCCAGGAAGTTTCCTCCTACCTTGCACCATTGGAAATCTATTCATCGACAAGGGGATGTGTGACTTAAGAGCAAGCATAAATCTGATTCCATCCTCTTTAGTAAAGAAACTTGGCATAGGAAAAGTGAAGCCAACACAAATGTCCTTAGAACTGGTGGATCAATCAGTGGTACATCCCAAAGGAGTGATTGAAAACCTTTTAATTAAGGTCGACAAGTTCATTTTTCCTACAGACTTTGTGATCCTGGATTCAGCAGAAAAAGAGAATGACTCCATAATACTTGGTCGACCATTTTTAGCCACTGCTAGAGCCATCATAGATGTAGGGGAGGGAGAGCTAACCCTCAGGATGTATGAGGAAAGCATCACCCTGAAGGTGTTCCCAGAACCACAAACTGATGAAGAGACAAGTAAAATAAGTAGTGACTGTTTTCCAGGGCAAACAACCATCAACACAGTAGAACAGAAGGATGAGCAGGTGCAAGGAGGAGAAGGAATTCAAAAAGAAGCTGGGATAATAAACAAGAAGGGAAATGTCACAACTAAAGCCACTGTTAAGGAAGAAAGACTGACAAGGAAAAGGAAGAAAAACAAGAAGAAAGTTTACAAAGGGTGGAAGAACAAAAAAATCCCAACTGAGGAATTTTCCAAAGGTGACAAGGTGCAATTAGTATATCAACAGTTGGGAGCAGAAGACCACTACACTGTTAACCAAGTACTCTCTCTCGAGCACATTGAAATAGAGCATCAAGGCACACAAAGGAGGATGACAGTGAGAGGGGACAAGCTCCGACATTCCAACCATCAACCACCCTAAGGGTGGATCAATGTCAAGCTAGTGACAATAAAAGAGCGCTTGTTGGGAGGCAACCTAACCTGAGGTAGTTTTCTTTTCTAGCTTATTTCAATAAAATGGTTGAATAATTGGTCTATAGTGCAAGGAGCTAAGTTTGGTGTTTCACACCAAAACAAGTTAAGGGAGAATGAATGATTTTAAGTTTGGTGTTCCACCAAAATCTATCTAAAAGCATACTCTCACCTTATGCAGAATGTTAGCTCCAGGCAATTAGACAATTCATTCAACCATCTAGTTATTTTCTAGTTTTTTTTTTTTAATTTCATAACCTTTAGCAAAGACACAAGGTTTCACATATGGTTAACTTGTTGCATCTGAGGCAGTGGCAAGCAATTAAGTTTGGTGTTCCCACACCAAAATAAATCCAAGAGCCACACTCAATTTATGCATACTAACCATGCACTTAAGGGCTTGAGAAGCAAGCAACTTTTGAGAATTATGCAGGAAATTAGTCAACCATTGAAGATATTGTGCATTTTAACTCAAAGAGAACACAGCAGATGGAAGAATCAAAGGACTGTAACTTCAAAGGTTGCATCTAAACTTAATCCTTGCTGCTGTAAATTGTTTTGAATCTGGGAACCCTTATATATCTTGCTAAAGTGTTTATCTAGTTCCAAGTGGAATTATTTGTTAAGTATGCTGATCTGCATAATGCTTGTCATTCATCACTTAGCTAAATTTTGTTTTGTTTCCCACATGCTTGAATAAAAGAGAAATGTTTGAATTAGAAAGTAAATATCCAATGTTGCATAAGTTGGAATGGAAGTTAATGGTGGTGTATGTGTTTGATTAAATGCATAACTCATAAAATAATTGCTGCATGATGTCATTTTCATTGAAGTGTGAGCTAGCTTGCTGTCATAAAGGTTCCTATCAGTAAAGAAAAAAATCCCTTGAGAACAAAAATAAAACAGAAAGAAAAGGAAGAAGAAAAAGCCAATGTGGCAAGAAAGACAAAGAATAAAGGCTGGACACCAATAGCTTGGACCCTAGGACATATGCCTGTGGTGTTCTTGTACTAGGATATGCTTGGACAAGTAAATTCTAAGGGGTATTTCAAAACCTGGCCACTTAGATCAACTGATTTGGGATGGCCAATTGAAAGTCCACAATAAAGAGCAACCTAGATACAGAACATTTAGTTATCCAAATAGATGATGGGCATCAATGATCCTAGGAGGAAATAGTGAGCCATGTGTCTGTGGTGGAGAGATGTTGAGTAAAAATAAAGCCAAAGACTACTGCAACATTTGACACCAAGCCTTCAAAGAATAATAAGCTTGTTAAGAAAAATGAGAAAAGAAAAGTTAGCAAGGGAGCTAGTAAAGAGTAAACCTTATAACAGCAAGCTTAGTAAGCCTTTGAGGAAAAGTGTATATTATGTAACAGCAAACAATAACTGAGTTATCATTATCTGCATAAAAACTCCATGAATCAAGTTCTGCTATATGCCTAATAAGGATATGTTGCTCTTCTTGTTCATTTCATTTCCTCTTAGTTTTGATGCTTGCTTGGGGACAAGCAAGATTTAAGTTTGGTGTTGTGATGACAAGTCATCATATACCCATTTTTCAAGCTAAATTCACTTGTTTCACTAGTCTTTAAGCACTTTCTTCCATCCTAAGTAAGTAATTTGGAATGAAAATGCATGACGTCTTTAAATCAAACAACCACCATTTAATTGATGCTAAATCATGAGGTTTGAGCTAAAATTAATTGATTTTTAATGATTTATAAACCTTATGAATTGGGAGATACTTTGATTGGTTGCTTTGATTTCTTGTACGTGAAGAAAAGAAGAAAAGAAGAAAAACGTGGCTTAAGAAGTGTGGCCAATGGAAGAAAATAGTGTGGTGAAAGAAGGAGAAGTGTGGCGCAACATTGAAGGAGGAAGCAACACTGCTATCCACAAGAGCACACTACTCTCCAAGAGAGCAGCATAATGAACCAAGCTTCCAAAACATCACTGTCCTGCCCTCCATAAGAGCGGAGCACAATTCTATGTCAAGGATCAAAGAAAGAAAAAATTCTGCCGTGCCCTCCTCAAGAGCAATATCGGGCTCCATGCAAGAAAAATTCAAAGGAAATTGTCTCCTAGTGCTACCCATGGGTTTCGAACCCAAGACAAGATGGAAAGGAAGAGCGCTCAAAAACAAGGAAAACAAGCCAAAATTGGCTTCTTTTCAACCATCAAGGATCGAACGCATCACCATGAAGAAGCAAAGGACTAGCGCTACTTTGGTGCCAAGAAAACCAAGGAAAAAGGGGCAGCATGTGCCCCCACCAAGTTTCGAACCAAGGATCACTTGGTTGCCATGCTGCGCTGCCCACAAGGAGAGCAGAGTAGCGTTCCTTAGCATGGCATGGGCAGCAATTTTGGCACGGCCAGGACGCACACAAGCACGCACGGCCAGGACGCAGCACAAGCACGCACAGGCAGCAACACTTGACACCACTGCCCTACTCTCCGCAAGGGCAGGGCAGCATCCTGATGCTACACATTCAGCACGCACGAACGAGGCCTCATGCTAGACTTCACTGCTCTGCTCTCCACAAGAGCAGAGTAGCCTCCTGGAGCCAATTTCTTCATGGGCTGAAAATTAGATTAAAAATCCAATTTAATTCATTTCTTCACCAAATCAAAAGCCCATCCAAATTCCAAAATCCCAGAATAGAAAGTGTATAAATAGGAGATAGTTTGATGTAATTAAAAACCTTCTTTTGATTTTTGAATTTTTACATCTTTAGACTTCATTTTCTATGAGAGCTTGGAACTGAGATCTTAGAGAATTGGGAAGGAGAATTGATCTCTCTTCTTCCTTGTTCTTGCTTGAGCACTTTTTACTTTTCTTGTTTGAGTCTTGGGTGTGAAGAATTGAGGAATTTCTGTCTCAATCTCCATTTAAGATCTCTTTGATTTTCCTACTGCATAATTGAGTTGAATTCAATTTCCTTTACTGCTTCAATCTTTAATTTCTCTTTAATTGCTTTGTGAACTTGGATCTGGGAAGGCAATTGAGATCTAGACTTTGCTATCTAGTCTCTGGAGTCCTGAGATCCAATTTTCCTTTTGGTTCTTCTGTTGAACCACTGCTGTAATCAAATTTCCATTTCTGTTTGAGATCTAGATAATTTCAATTCTTCTCTTGCTTTGTTAATTGCTGCAATTTAATTTCTCTTGCTTAATTTCTGAATTCCCAGTCCTCAAATCCCTTTTCCATTCAAGCAATTTATATTTCTTGCACTTTAAGTTACTGCAATTTACATTTCTTGCACTTTAAGTTTCAGTCATTTAATTTCTTGTTCTTTAAGATTCAGCACCTTTACTTTCAGTTCTCTTTAATTTCTACAATTCATCCCTCTCCCTTTACATTTTCTGCTATTTACTTACTGTTGGATACAAAATCACTCAACCAATACTTGATTCGCTTGACTAAATCAACCACTATACTAAAATTGCTCAATCCTTCAATCCCTGTGGGATCGACCTCACTCCCGTGAGTTTTATTACTTGATGCGACCCGGTACACTTGCCGGTGAGTTTTGTGTTGGATCGTTTTCCACACATCACCCGACATCTACAAACTACTCTTGTTCCCTTTCTTACTCCGAGATAAGGCAGCAAAGTGGTTAGAATCATTTCCCAAGGACAGCCTGACTATATGGGAAGAAGTCGTGAACAGATTCCATGCTAGATTTTACCCTCTACAAAGAGTCAATAGGCTGAGGGCTGAAGTGTAAACTTTCAGACAACAAGATGGAGAAACACTCTATGAGGCCTGGGAAAGATTCAAAGATCTAACAAGAAGATGCCCACCAGAAATGTTCAATGAGTGGGTACATCTACACATTTTCTATGAAGGACTATCCTATGAAGCAAAGAAAGTAGTAGAACATTCTTCAGGAGGCTCGCTCAACAAAAAGAAAACCATTGAAGAGGCCATAGATGTCATTGGAACTGTAGCCGAAAATGAGTACTTCTATGTCTCAGAAAGGACTCAGAAGAAGAGGGTGCTAGAACTCAATTCTCTAGATGCTTTGTTAGCTCAGAACAAGGCAATTGCGGCACAAATAGCAGCATTAACCAAGAGGATGGAGGCCAACCAAGCCTCATTCATTCAAGACCAAAATCCTCAACAAGAAGGAAATGCATCAGAATCTGAAGGTGACTGGGAACAAGCTAATTATGTACACAATTCATCCAGAGCACCTTATGACCCATACTGTAAGACATACAACCCAGGTTGGAAGAACCACCCAAACTTTAGGTGGGGAAATCAACAAAACCACAACCAGTACCACAACAAGCCTTATCCATCAAATCAACAAACCCATAATCCCAACCATCAAACAAGGAACCATAGACCTTACCACAACTCACAAAATATATCATACCATAACAACCAACCCAAACACAATAACCTCAATCAAGACACACCATCCTCAACCATGCAATCATGCGAAATCAAGAGTAACTTTGAGAGAATGGAAGATGCAATAGCACAACTATCATCCCAGATTTCAGGGGCAGTCTCATCCCTCATGGATAGACAAGCACAAACCGACAGAAGGGTAGATGCTAATCAAGAGGAATACAGGTCAAATCTGAAAAATCAAGGTGCAGCAATCTCAAAGTTAGAAGCACAAGTAGGGATTCTTTCCAAACAAATCCCACTCTCCACTCACACATTTTCCAGTGATACCATGGCTAACCCAAGAGGGGAATGCAAAGCCATAACTCTAAGAAGTGGGAAGGTTGTAGAGGAAGGAGCCCCAATCAAAGATATTCATGATGAAGAGGTTGCATCAAAACATGGAAAAGGGGACGAAGAGGAGATCCCAGCTTCACCCCCTCCAAAACTAGTTTTGAAGCCTTATGTACCAAAGGCACCATATCCTCAACGATTGAGAAAGGATGGGAAGGATGGCCAATTCTCTAAGTTCCTAGAGATCTTCAAGAAGCTCCAAATCAATATACCATTTGCTGAGGCACTAGAGTAAATGCCACTCTATGCCAAGTTTTTGAAGGAGCTCATAACCAAAAAGAGGAACTGGGAAGCAAAAGAAACTATAGTGTTGACTGAAGAGTGCAGCGCCATCATACAAAAGAAGTTACCTCAAAAGATAAAAGATCCGGGGAGTTTTCAAATCCCCTGCATCGTAGGGGACATCACTATTGAGAAAGCTCTGTGTGATTTGGGAGCTAGTATAAATCTCATGTCCCTAACCATGATGAGAAGGATGAAGATTGAGGAAGCCAAGCTGATGAGCGGATAATTTGTACGCTTTTTGGCATTGTTTTTAGTATGTTTTTAGTATGATCTAGTTAGTTTTTAGTATATTTTTATTAGTTTTTAGTTAAAATTCACTTTTCTGGACTTTACTATGAGTTTGTGTGTTTTTCTGTGATTTCAGGTATTTTCTGGCTGAAATTGAGGGTCCTGAGCAAAAATCTGATTCAGAGACTGAAAAGGACTGCAGATGCTGTTGGATTCTGACCTCCCTACACTCGAAGTGGATTTTCTGGAGCTACAGAAGCCCAATTGGCGCGCTCTCAACGGCATTGGAAAGTAGACATCCTGGGCTTTCCAGCAATGTATAATAGTCCATACTTTGCCCGAGATTTGATGGCCCAAATCGGCGTGGCAAATCAGCCTCAGAATTTCCAGCGTTTAACGCTGGAACTGGCATAAAACTTGGAGTTAAACGCCCAAACTGGCATAGAAGCTGGCGTTTAACTCCAGAAAAGGTCTCTACACGAAAATGCTTCATTGCTCAGCCCAAGCACACACTAAGTGGACCCAGAAGTGGATTTTTACGTCATTTACTCATTTCTGTACACCCTAGGTTACTAGTTTACTATTAATAGGATCTTTTGACATTGTATCGGTACCTCATGACACTTTACACGTTTCTTTGTGTACCTTCCACGGCATGAGTCTCTAAACCCCATGGTTGGGGGTGAGGAGCTCTGCTGTGTCTTGATGGATTAATGCAATTACTACTGTTTCTTCTTCAATCATGCTTGCTTCCGTTCTAAGATATCACTTGCTCTTAACCCGGATGAATGTGATGATCCGTGACACTCATCATCATTCTCAACTATGAACGTGTGCCTGACAACCACCTCTGTTCTACCTTAGATTAAGTAGATATCTCTTGGATTCTTTAATCAGAATCTTCGTGGTATAAGCTAGAATTGATGGCGGCATTCAAGAGAATCCGGAAGGTCTAAACCTTGTCTATGGTATTCTGAGTAGGATTCGATGATTGAATGACTATGACGAGCTTCAAACTCCTGAAGGCGGGGCGTTAGTGACAGACGCAAAAGAATCACTGGATTCTATTCCGGCCTGATTGAGAACCGACAGATGGATAGCCGTGCCGTGACAGGGTGCGTTGAACATTTCCACTGAGAGGATGGGAGGTAGCCACTGACAACGGTGCAACCCTACATACAGCTTGCCATGGAAGGAGCCTTGCGTGTTTGATGAAGAAGACAGTAGGAAAGTAGAGATTCAGAAGATGGAGCATCTCCAAAACCTCAACCTCTTCTCCATTACTGCATAACAAGTACTTATTTCATGTTCTTTTGCTTTTCACAATCAACCCTGATAATTTCTGGTATCCTGACTAAGATTTACAAGATAACCATAGCTTGCTTCAAGCCGACAATCTCCGTGGGATCGACCCTTACTCACGTCAGGTATTACTTGGACGACCCAGTGCACTTGCTGGTTAGTTGTGCGGGATTGCAAAAGTGTGATTGCAATTTCATGCACCAAGTTTTTGGCGCCGTTGCCGGGGATTGTTCGAGTTTGGACAACTGACGACTTATCTTTTTGCTTAGATTAGGACTGTTTTGTTTTTATTGGTTTAGAGTCTCTTAGTTGAGTCTAGTTTCATAATTTAAGTTTGGTGTCAATTTCATGCTTTTGTTTTTCTTCTAATTTTCGAATTTGCATGTCTTTAGTCCCTTTTTGATCCGTAAAAATTCTAAGTTTGGTGTCCTCTTTGTGTTTTTCCTTTAAAATTTTCGAAAAATTGTGTTTGATTTTCTAAAAATTTTAAGTTTGGTGTCATTTTGTTGTTTTTCTCTTTCTTCACTTCAAAAATCAAATCTTTTTCATAAAAATTTTTCAATCATATCTTTCTAATTGCTAATCTCAAAATCTTTTTAATTAACTAATTGATTCAATTTTCAATTTGCTTTGATCTTATTTTCTTTTAATTTTCGAATTTTAATTTATTGTCCTTTTGTTTTATTTTATTTTTTTTCTGTTAATTCAAAAAAAAATATATTTTTCTACTTGCAATCCATATCATTCCCTTTATCCATCATGGACTAAGTGAGATTGATCAGTCCAGAAGGACTCTGGGGTCATATGCTAACCCCATTACAGCTGCATATGGGAGTAGCATCTGTACACCTCCCATCAAAGCAAGCAGCTTTGAGCTAAACCCTCAACTCATTATCATAGTGCAGCAAAATTGCCAGTATTCCGGTCTTCCTCAGGAAGAGCCTACTGAGTTTCTGGCACAGTTCTTACAAATTGCTGACACAGTACATGATAAAGAGGTGGATCAGGATGTCTACAGACTATTACTGTTTCCATTTGCTGTAAAAGATCAAGCTAAAAGGTGGTTGAATAACCAACCTACAGCAAGCATAAAGACATGGAAACAGTTATCAGACAAATTCCTGAATCATTTTTACCCTCCAAAGAGGATGACACAGCTAAGGCTGGACATCCAAGGCTTTAAACAAGAGGATAATGAATCCTTGTATAATGCCTGGGAGAGGTATAGAGGTATGCTAAGAAAATGCCCCTCTGAAATGTTTTCAGAGTGGGTACAGTTAGACATCTTCTACTATGGGCTTACAGAAAAAGCTCAGATGTCTTTAGACCACTCAGCTGGTGGATCTATACACATGAGGAAGACAATTGAAGAGGCTCAAGAGCTTATAGACACTGTTGCTAGAAACCAATATTTGTACTCTAGCAATGAGTTCTCTCTAGAAGAGGAAGTCACGACAATAGTCACTGACCAGAGAGGAATGCTAGTGGCGTTCAAACGCCAGAAAGGGAGGGAAAGCTGGCGTTAAACGCCCATTCCCTGCCCAGTTCTGGCGTTCAAACGCCAGAAAAGGGGGAAAAGTTGGCGTTAAACACCCATTTTCCACCCAATCCTGGCGTTCAGACGCCAAGGGGAGATCAGACACCTGAGAGTGCTGACAGTAATCCCTCTAACAAGGCTTCTTCAACCACTTCTGTAAGGAATAAACCTGCAGCATCTAAGGTTAAAGACTATAAAGCCAAGATGCCTTATCCTCAAAAACTCCGCCAAGCGGAACAGGATAAGCAATTTGCCCGCTTTGCAGACTATCTAAGGACTCTTGAAATAAAGATTCCGTTTGCAGAGGCACTTGAGCAAATACCTTCTTATGCTAAGTTCATGAAAGAGATCTTAAGTCATAAGAAGGATTGGAGAGAAACTGAAAAAGTATTTCTCACTGAAGAATGCAGTGCAGTCCTTCTGAAAAGCTTACCAGAAAAGCTTCAAGATCCAGGAAGCTTTATGATACCATGCACATTAGAAGGTGCTTGCACCAAGACAGCCCTATGTGATCTTGGAGCAAGCATCAATCTAATACCTGCATCCACTATCAGAAAGCTTGGGTTGACTGGAGAAGTCAAACCAACCCGGATATGCCTCCAACTTGCTGATGGCTCCATTAAACATCCATCAGGCATAATAGAGGATATGATTGTCAAGGTTGGGCCATTTGCCTTTCCAACTGACTTTGTGGTGCTGGAAATGGAGGAGCACAAAAGTGCAACTCTCATTCTAGGAAGACCTTTCCTAGCAACTGGACGAACTCTCATTGATGTACAAAAAGGGGAAGTAACCCTGAGAGTCAATGAGGATGAGTTCAAGTTGAATGCTGTAAAAGCTATGCAGCATCCAGACACACCAAATGACTGCATGGGCGCTGACATTATTGACTCTTTGGTGGAAGAGATCAATATGACTGAAAGCCTAGAATCAGAGCTTGAAGACATCTTCAAGGATGCTCAACCTGATCAAGAAGAACCACAGGAAACAAAGGAATTTTCGAAAATTCCTCAGGAGGAGGATAAGCCTCCCAAACCTGAACTCAAACCACTACCACCATCCCTGAAGTATGCATTTCTGGGAGAGGGTGACTGGTGCACGAAATTGTGATCACTACAACTCAAATAATCCCTAGTAATGGCTCCAAAGACTTGGTGCTCAATACCATGGCATAAACACAACTCCGCACAACTAACCAGCAAGTGCACTGGGTCGTCCAAGTAATAAACCTTACGCGAGTAAGGGTCGATCCCACGGAGATTGTTGGTATGAAGCAAGCTATGGTCACCTTGTAAATCTTAGTCAGGCAGACTCAAATGGGTATGGGTGATATATGAATAAAACATAAAGATAAAGATAGAGATACTTATGTATATCATTGGTGAGAGCTTCAGATAAACGTATGAAGATGCTTTCCCTTCCGTCTCTCTGCTTTCCTACTGTCTTCATCCAATCCTTCTTACTCCTTTCCATGGCAAGCTTATGCAAGGGTTTCACCGTTGTCAGTGGCTACCTCCCATCCTCTCAGTGGAAATGTTCAACGCACCCTGTCACGGCACGGCTATCCATCTGTCGGTTCTCGATCAGGCCGGAATAGAATCCAGTGATTCTTTTGCGTCTGTCACTAACGCCCCGCCCTCAGGAGTTTGAAGCACGTCACAGTCATTCAATCATTGAATCCTACTCAGAATACCATAGACAAGGTTAGACCTTTCGAATTCTCTTGAATGCCGCCATCAGTTCTTGCCTATACCACGAAGACTCTGATCTCACGGAATGGCTGGCTCGTTTGTCAGGCGAGCACTCGGTTGTCAGGTGATCAACCATGCATCGTGTATCAGGAATCCAAGAGATATTCACCCAATCTAAGGTAGAACGGAGGTGGTTGTCAGTCACACGTTCATAGGTGAGAATGATGATGAGTGTCACAGATCATCACATTCATCAAGTTGAAGAACAAGTGATATCTTGGACAAAGAACAAGCGGAATTGAATAGAAGAACAATAGTAATTGCATTAATACTCGAGGTACAGTAGAGCTCCACACCTTAATCTATGGTGTGTAGAAACTCCACCGTTAAAAATACATAAGAACAAGGTCTAGGCATGGCCGTGAGGCCAGCCTCCCAATGATCTAAGATAGCATAAGAACAAAGATAGCTACCAAGATATCTAAATACAATAGTAAAAGGTCCTACTTATAGAGAACTAGTAGCCTAAGGTTTACAGAGATGAGTAAATGACATAAAAATCCACTTCCAGGCCCACTTGGTGTGTGCTTGGACTGAGCAATGAAGCATTTTCGTGTAGAGACTCTTCTTGGAGTTAAACGCCAGCTTTTATGCCAGTTTGGGCGTTTAACTCCCATTTAGGTGCCAGTTCCGGCGTTTAACGCTGGGAAATCTGAAGGTGACTTTGAACGCCAGTTTGGGCCATCAAATCTTGGGCAAAGTATGGACTATCATATATTGCTGGAAAGCTCAGGATGTCAACTTTCCAACGCCGTTGAGAGCGCGCCAATTGGGCTTCTGTAGCTCCAGCAAATCCACTTCGAGTGCAGGGAGGTCAGAATCCAACAGCATCTGCAGTCCTTTTCAGTCTCTGAATCAGATTTTTGCTCAGGTCCCTCAATTTCAGCCAGAAAATACCTGAAATCACAGAAAAACACACAAACTCATAGTAAAGTCCAGAAAAGTGAATTTTAACTAAAAACTAATAAAAATATACTAAGAACTCAACTAAAACTACTAAAAACATACTAAAAACAATGCCAAAAAGCGTACAAATTATCCGCTCATCACAACACCAAACTTAAATTGTTGCTTGTCCTCAAGCAACTGAAAAATAAGATAAAAAGAAGAGAATATGCAATGAACTCCAAAAACATCTATGAAGATCAGTATTAATTAGATGAGCGGGGCTTTTAGCTTTTTGCCTCTGAATAGTTTTGGCATCTCACTTTATCCTTTGAAATTCAGAATGATTGGCTTCTTTAGGAACTCAGAATCCAGATAGTGTTATTGATTCTCCTAGTTAAGTATGATGATTCTTGAACACAGCTACTTCATGAGTCTTGGCCGTGGCCCAAAGCACTCTGTCTTCCAGTATTACCACCGGATACATACATGCCACAGACACATAATTGGGTGAACCTTTTCAGATTGTGACTCAGCTTTGCTAGAGTCCCCAACTAGAGGTGTCCAGGGTTCTTAAGCACACTCTTTTTGCCTTGGATCACAACTTTATTTCTTTCTTTTTCTTTCTTTTTCTCTTTCTTTTTCGGCTTTTTTTTTCGCCTCTTCTTTTTTTTTTTTTGTATTCACTGCTTTTTCTTGCTTCAAGAATCATTTTTATGATTTTTCAGATCCTCAGTAACATGTCTCCTTTTTCATCATTCTTTCAAGAGCCAACATTCATGAACCACAAATTCAAAAGACATATGCACTGTTTAAGCATACATTCAGAAGACAAAAGTGTTGCCACCACATCAAAATAATTAAACTGTTATAAAATTCAAAATTCATGCAATTCTTCTCCTTTTCAATTAAGAACATTGTTTGTTTAAGAAAGGTGATGGATTCATAGGACATTCATAACTTTAAGGCATAGACACTAAGACACTAATGATCATAAGACACAAACATGGACAAACATAAAGCATAAATTTTCGAAAAACAAGAAAATAAAGAACAAGGAGATTAAAGAACGGGTCCACCTTAGTGATGGCGGCTTGTTCTTCCTCTTGAAGGTCTTATGGAGTGCTTGAGCTCCTCAATATCTCTTCCTTGTCTTTGTTGCTCCTCTCTCATGATTCTTTGATCTTCTCTAATTTCATGGAGGAGGATGGAATGTTCTTGGTGCTCCACCCTTAGTTGTCCCATGTTGGAACTCAATTCTCCTAGGGAGGTGTTAATTTGCTCCCAATAGTTTTGTGGAGGAAAGTGCATCCCTTGAGGTATCTCAGGGATCTCATGATGAGAAGGGTCTCTTGTTTGCTCCATCCTTTTCTTAGTGATGGGCTTATCCTCATCAATGGGGATGTCTCCTTCTATGTCCACTCCAACTGAATAACAGAGGTGACAAATAAGATGAGGAAAGGCTAACCTTGCCAAGGTAGAGGACTTATCCGCCACCTTATAGAGTTCTTGGGCTATAACCTCATGAACTTCTACTTCTTCTCCAATCATGATGCTATGAATCATGATGGCCCGGTCTAGAGTAACTTCGGACCGGTTGCTTGTGGGAATGATTGAGCGTTGGATAAACTCCAACCATCCTCTAGCCACGGGCTTGAGGTCATGCCTTCTCAATTGAACCGGCTTTCCTCTTGAATCTCTCTTCCATTGTGCGCCCTCTTCACATATGACTGTGAGGACTTGGTCCAACCTTTGATCAAAGTTGACCCTTCTAGTGTAAGGATGTTCATCTCCTTGCATCATAGGCAAGTTGAATGCCAACCTTACATTTTCCGGACTAAAATCCAAGTATTTCCCCCGAACCATAGTAAGCCAATTCTTTGGATCCGGGTTCACACTTTGATCATGGTTCTTGGTGATCCATGCATTGGCATAGAACTCTTGAACCATTAAGATTCCGACTTGTTGAATGGGGTTGGTAAGAACTTCCCAACCTCTTCTTCGGATCTCATGTCGGATCTCCGGATATTCACTCTTTTTGAGTGAAAAAGGGACCTCGGGGATCACCTTCTTCAAGGCCACAACTTCATAGAAGTGGTCTTGATGCACCCTTGAGATGAATCTCTCCATCTCCCATGACTCGGAGGTGGAAGCTTTTGCCTTCCCTTTCCTCTTTCTAGAGGTTTCTCCCGCCTTGGATGCCATAAATGGTTATGGAAAAACAAAAAGCAATGCTTTTACCACACCAAACATAAAAGGTTTGCTCGTCCTCGAGCAAAAGAAGAAAGAATAGAGGAGAAGAAGAAGAAATGAGGAAAAAGGGAATGGCTTTGTGTTCGGCCATGTATGGGTGGGTTTGGGAGGGAAAGTGGTTTGAATTTGAAGGGTGAGGTATGTGGGGTTTTATGAAGGATGGATGTGAGTGGTGAAGAGAAAAGATGGGATTTGATAGGTGAAGGGTGTTTTGGGGAAGAGGTGTTGAGGTGATTGGTGAATGGGTGAAGAAGAGAGAGAGTGGTGGGGTTGGTGAGGATCCTGTGGGGTCCACAGATCCTGTGGTGTCAAGGAAAAGTCATCCCTGCACCAAATGGCATGCAAAATCACGTTTTGAGCCAATTCTGGCGTTAAACGCCGGGCTGGTGCCCATTTCTGGCGTTTAACGCCAGGTTCTTGCCCTTTTCTGGCGTTTAACGCCAGTCTGGTGCCCCTTTCTGGCGTTAAACGCCCAGAATGGTGCCAGACTGGGCGTTAAACGCCCACCTGCTAGCCTTACTGGCGTTTAAACGCCAGTAAGTTCTTCCTCCAGGGTGTGCTGTTTTTCTTTCTGTTTTTCATTCTGTTTTTGCTTTTTCAATTGATTTTGTGACTTCTCATGATCATCAACCTACAAAAAACATAAAATAACAAAAGAAGATAGATAAAATATAACATTGGGTTGCCTCCCAACAAGTGCTTCTTTAATGTCAGTAGCTTGACAGAGGGCTCTCATGGAGCCTCACAAATGATCAGAGCAATGTTGGAACCTCCCAACACCAAACTTAGAGTTTGAATGTGGGGGTTCAACACCAAACTTAGAGTTTGGTTGTGGCCTCCCAACACCAAACTTAGAGTTTGACTGTGGGGGCTCTGTTTGACTCTGATTTGAGGGAAGCTTTTCATGCTTCCTCTTCATGGTGACAGAGGGATATCCTTGAGCCTTAAACACAAAGGATTCTTCATTCACTTGAATGATCAGTTTACCTCTATCAACATCAATCACAGCCTTTGCTGTGGCTAGGAAGGGTCTGCCAAGGATGATAGATTCATCCATGCATTTCCCAGTCTCTAGGACTATGAAATCAGTAGGGATGTAATGGTCTTCAACTTTTACCAGAACATCCTCTACAAGTCCATAAGCTTGTTTTCTTGAGTTGTCTGCCATCTCTAGTGAGATTCTTGCAGCTTGTACCTCATAGATCCCTAGCTTCTCCATTACAGAGAGAGGCATGAGGTTTACACTTGACCCTAAGTCACACAGAGCTTTCTTGAAGGTCATGGTGCCTATGGTACAAGGTATTGAAAACTTCCCAGGATCTTGTCTCTTTTGAGATAATTTCTGCCTAGACAAGTCATCCAGTTCTTTGGTGAGCAAAGGGGGTTCATCCTCCCAAGTCTCATTTCCAAATAACTTGTCATTTAGCTTCATGATTGCTCTAAGGTATTTAGCAACTTGCTCTTCAGTGACATACTCTTCCTCTTCAGAAGAAGAATACTCATCAGAGCTCATGAAAGGCAGAAGTAAGTCCAATGGAATCTCTATGGTCTCATTTTGAGCCTCAGATTCCCATGGTTCCTCATTTGGGAACTCAGTGGAGGTCAGTGCACGCCCATTGAGGTCTTCCTCAGTGGCGTTCACTTCCTCTCCTTCCTCTCCAAATTCGGCCATGTTGATGGCCTTGCACTCTCCTTTTGGATTTTCTTCTGTGTTGCTTGGAAGAGTACTTGGAGGGAGTTCAGTAACTTTCTTGCTCAGCTGTCCCACTTGTGCCTCTAAATTCCTAATGGAGGACCTTGTTTCAGTTATGAAACTTTGAGTGGTCTTGATTAGATCAGAGACCATGGTTGCTAAGTCAGAGGGGTTCTGCTTAGAATTCTCTATCTGTTGCTGAGAAGATGATGGAAAAGGCTTGCTATTGCTAAACCTGTTTCTTCCACCATTATTGTTGTTGAAACCTTGTTGAGGTCTCTCTTGATTCTTCCATGAGAAATTTGGATGATTTCTCCATGAAGAATTATAGGTGTTTCCATAGGGTTCTCCTAGGTAATTCACCTCTTCCATTGAAGGGTTCTCAGGATCATAAGCTTCTTCTTCAGATGAAGCATCCTTAGTACTGCCAGGTGCATTTTGCATTCCAGACAGACTTTGAGAGATCAAATTGACTTGTTGAGTCAATATTTTATTCTGAGCCAATATGGCATTCAGAGTATCAATCTCAAGAACTCCTTTCTTCTGATTTGTCCCATTGTTCACAGGATTCCTTTCAGAAGTGTACATGAATTGGTTATTTGCAACCATTTCAATTAGCTCTTGAGCCTCTGTAGGCGTCTTCTTCAGATGAAGAGATCCTCCAGCAGAGCTATCCAAAGACATCTTGGATAGTTCAGAGAGACCATCATAGAAAATACCTATGATGCTCCATTCAGAAAGCATATCAGGAGGACACTTTCTGATCAATTGTTTGTATCTTTCCCAAGCTTCATAGAGGGATTCTCCATCCTTCTGTCTGATGGTTTGGACTTCCACTCTAAGCTTACTCAATTTTTGAGGTGGAAAGAACTTGGCCAAGAAGGCATTGACTAGCTTTTCCCATGAGTCCAGGCTTTCTTTAGGTTGTGAGTCCAACCATGTCCTAGCTCTGCCTCTTACAGCAAAAGGGAATAGCATAAGTCTGTAGACTTCAGGGTCAACCCCATTAGTCTTGACAATGTCACAGATTTGCAAGAATTCAGCTAAGAACTGATGAGGATCTTCCAATGGAAGTCCATGGAACTTGCAATTCTGTTGCATTAGAGAAACTAATTGAGGCTTAAGCTCAAAGTTGTTTGCTCCAATGGCAGGGATAGAGATGCTTCTCCCATAGAAGTCGGGAGTAGGTGCAGTAAAGTCACCCAGCACCTTCCTTGCATTGTTGTTGTTTTCGGCTGCCATGGGTTCTTCTTCCTTGAAGATTTCTGTTAGGTCCTCTACAGAGAGTTGTGCCTTAGCTTCTCTTAGCTTTCGCTTCAAGGTCCTTTCAGGTTCAAGGTCAGCTTCAACAAGAATGCCTTTGTCTCTGCTCCTGCTCATATGAAAGAGAAGAGAACAAGAAAATATGGAATCCTCTATGTCACAGTATAGAGATTCCTTGAGGTGTCAGAAGAACAGAAAAATAGAAGAAAGAGGTAGAAGAATTCGAACTTAATCAGATAGAGTTCGAATTGTGCATTGAGAAGGAGTGGTACTCCATAATAGAAGGATGTGAGAAGAGGGGAAGAGAATTTTCGAAAATTAATTAAAAAGATTTAAAAACATTTTGAAAAATTGATTGATAATTTTCGAAAACTAAAAGTGGAAAAGGAATCAAGTGATTTTTGAAAAAGATTTTGAAATCAGAAATCAAAAAGATATGACTGAAAACTATTTTGAAAAAGATGTGAAAAAAAAGATAGGATTAGAAAGTTATAGTTTTAAAAAGATATGATTGAAAAGATATGATTTGAAAACAATTTAAAAAAAAAGATTTGATTTTAAAAATTGATGACTTGCCTAACAAGAAAAGATATGATTCAAACATTTAAACCTTTCTCAACAAAAAAGGCAACAAACTTGAAATGTTCAATCAAATCATTAATTGTTAGCAAGTATCTTTGAAAAGGAAAGAAATTGATTTTGAAAACATTTGATTGAAAAGATTTGATTTGAAAAAGATTTGATTTTGAAAAACTTTGAAAACTTGAAAAAAATTGATTTGAAAACAAAATCTTCCCTCTTGTGCCATCCTGGCGTTAAACGCCCAGAATGGTGCACATTCTGGCGTTTAACGCCCAAAACTCTACCCTTTTGGGCGTTAAACGCCCAGCCAGGCACCCTGGCTGGCGTTTAAACGCCAGTCTGTCTTCTTCACTGGGCATTTTGAACGCCCAGCTTTTTCTGTATAATTCCTCTGCTGTATGTTCTGAATCTTCAATTCTCTGTATTATTGACTTGAAAAGACACAAATTAAAAATATTTTTGGTTTTTTAATAAGAATAATCAAAAATGCAACTAAATAACAATGCATGCAAGACACCAAACTTAGCAGTTTGCATACTACTGACGCTAATGAGAATGCATATGAGACACATAAACACTCAAGTCAAGAGAATTCAAAGATCAAAGTAAGAAATAATCAAGAATTACTTGAAGATCCTTAAGACACATGAATGAATGCATGCAATTGACACCAAACTTAAAATGAGACACTAGACTCAAACAAGAAACATAAAATATTTTTGGTTTTTTTATGATTTTGAAAATTTTTTGTGTTTTTTCGAAAATTATATGAAAATGGAAAATAAAGGTTTCAGAATTCTCAGTTTGGATTCCAGGAATCATTGCAATGTTAGTCTAAGACGCCGGTCCAAAACACTAGACATGGCCAATGGCCAGCCAAGCCTTAGCAGATCATTGCTCCAATAGCAAGATTGATAGAGATCAACAAGCTCTTGTGATGATCAGTTGAAACCTCGGTCCAATAAGATTAGACATGGCTTCACAGCCAGCCAGATTTCAACAGATCATCATGAAACACTAGAACTTATTCTTAAGAATTCTGAAGAAAAATACCTAATCTAAGCAACAAGATGAACCGTCAGTTGTCCATACACAAAACAATCCCCGGCAACGGAGCCAAAAACTTGGTGCAAGAAATTGTGATCACTACAACTCAAATAATCCCTAGTAATGGCTCCAAAGACTTGGTGCTCAATACCATGGCATAAACACAACTCCGCACAACTAACCAGCAAGTGCACTGGGTCGTCCAAGTAATAAACCTTACGCGAGTAAGGGTCGATCCCACGGAGATTGTTGGTATGAAGCAAGCTATGGTCACCTTGTAAATCTTAGTCAGGCAGACTCAAATGGGTATGGGTGATATATGAATAAAACATAAAGATAAAGATAGAGATACTTATGTATATCATTGGTGAGAGCTTCAGATAAACGTATGAAGATGCTTTCCCTTCCGTCTCTCTGCTTTCCTACTATCTTCATCCAATCCTTCTTACTCCTTTCCATGGCAAGCTTATGCAAGGGTTTCACCGTTGTCAGTGGCTACCTCCCATCCTCTCAGTGGAAATGTTCAACGCACCCTGTCACGGCACGGCTATCCATCTGTCGGTTCTCGATCAGGCTGGAATAGAATCCAGTGATTCTTTTGCGTCTGTCACTAACGCCCCGCCCTCAGGAGTTTGAAGCACGTCACAGTCATTCAATCATTGAATCCTACTCAGAATACCACAGACAAGGTTAGACCTTCCGGATTCTTGAATGCCGCCATCAGTTCTTGCCTATACCACGAAGACTCTGATCTCACGGAATGGCTGGCTCGTTTGTCAGGCGAGCACTCGGTTGTCAGGCGATCAACCATGCATCGTGTATCAGGAATCCAAGAGATATTCACCCAATCTAAGGTAGAACGGAGGTGGTTGTCAGTCACACGTTCATAGGTGAGAATGATGATGAGTGTCACGGATCATCACATTCATCAAGTTGAAGAACAAGTGATATCTTGGACAAAGAACAAGCGGAATTGAATAGAAGAACAATAGTAATTGCATTAATACTCGAGGTACAGCAGAGCTCCACACCTTAATCTATGGTGTGTAGAAACTCCACCGTTGAAAATACATAAGAACAAGGTCTAGGCATGGCCGTGAGGCCAGCCTCCCAATGATCTAAGATAGCATAAGAACAAAGATAGCTACCAAGATATCTAAATACAATAGTAAAAGGTCCTACTTATAGAGAACTAGTAGCCTAAGGTTTACAGAGATGAGTAAATGACATAAAAATCCACTTCCGGGCCCACTTGGTGTGTGCTTGGGCTGAGCAATGAAGCATTTTCGTGTAGAGACTCTTCTTGGAGTTAAACGCCAGCTTTTATGCCAGTTTGGGCGTTTAACTCCCATTTAGGTGCCAGTTCCGGCGTTTAACGTTGGGAAATCTGAAGGTAACTTTGAACGCCGGTTTGGGCCATCAAATCTTGGGCAAAGTATGAACTATCATATATTGCTGGAAAGCCCAGGATGTCTACTTTCCAACGCCGTTGAGAGCGCGCCAATTGGGCTTCTGTAGCTCCAGAAAATCAACTTCGAGTGCAGGGAGGTCAGAATCCAACAGCATCTGCAGTCCTTTTCAGTCTCTGAATTAGATTTTTGCTCAGGACCCTCAATTTCAGCCAGAAAATACCTGAAATCACAGAAAAACACACAAACTCATAGTAAAGTCCAGAAAAGTGAATTTTAACTAAAAACTAATAAAAATATACTAAGAACTCAACTAAAACTACTAAAAACATACTAAAAATAATGCCAAAAAGCGTACAAATTATCCGCTCATCAGTGACACTTTTCCAGTGGTTATAAGCTCTGCTTTAAATCCACAGGAAGAGGAAGCACTAATTCAAGTGCTAAGGACACACAAGACAGCTCTTGGGTGGTCCATAAGTGATCTTAAGGACATTAGCCCAGCTAGATGCATGCACAAGATCCTGTTGGAGGATAATGCCAAACCAGTGGTCCAACCACAGAGGAGGCTAAATCCAGCCATGAAAGAGGTGGTGCAGAAAGAGGTCACTAAATTACTAGAGGCTGGGATTAGTTATCCTATTTCTGATAGCCCCTGGGTGAGCCATGTCCAAGTTATCCCCAAAAAGGGAGGCATGACAGTGGTTCATAATGAAAAAAATGAACTGGTTCCTACAAGAACAGTCACAGGGTGGCGTATGTGTATTGACTACAGAAGGCTCAATACAGCCACCAGAAAGGATCATTTTCCTTTACCATTCATACACCAAATGCTAGAAAGACTAGCTGGTCATGATTATTACTGCTTTTTGGATGGCTATTCAGGTTACAACCAAATTGCAGTAGATCCTCAGGACCAAGAGAAAACAGCATTTACTTGCCCTTCTGGCGTGTTTGCCTACAGAAGGATGCCTTTTGGTCTGTGTAATGCTCCTGCAACCTTTCAGAGATGCATGCTATCCATCTTCTCTGATATGGTGGAGAAATTCCTGGAAGTCTTCATGGATGACTTCTCAGTATATGGAGACTCATTCAGCTCTGTCTTAATCACCTAGCACTTGTCCTGAAAAGGTGCCAAGAGACTAACCTGGTTTTAAACTGGGAGAAATGTCACTTTATGGTGACTGAAGGAATTGTCCTTGGGCACAAAATTTCAAGCAGGGGAATAGAGGTGGATAAGGCAAAGGTAGAGGTAATTGAAAAATTACCACCACCTGCCAATGTTAAGACAATCAGAAGCTTTCTGGGGCATGCAGGATTCTACAGAAGGTTCATTAAGGATTTTTCGAAAATTGCAAAACCTTTGAGCAATCTGCTAGCTGCTGACACGCCATTTGTGTTTGACACACAGTGTCAACAGGCGTTTAAGACCCTGAAAGCTAAGCTGGTCACAGCACCAGTCATATCTGCACCAGATTGGGCATTGCCATTTGAATTAATGTGTGATGCCAGTGACCATGCCATTGGTGCAGTGTTGGGACAGAGGCATAACAAGCTTCTGCACGTCATTTATTATGCTAGCCGTGTTCTAAATGATGCACAGAAGAATTACACAACCACAGAAAAAGAATTACTTGCAGTGGTTTATGCCATTGACAAGTTTAGATCTTATCTAGTGGGATCCAAAGTGATTGTGTACACTGACCATGCTGCTCTTAAATACTTACTCACAAAGCAGGATTCAAAACCCAGGCTTATAAGATGGGTGTTGCTTCTGCAAGAGTTTGATATAGAAATAAGAGATAGAAAAGGGACAGAGAACTAAGTAGCTGATCATCTGTCCCGAATAGAACCAGTAGCTGGGACGTCCCTCCCTTCTACTGAGATTTCTGAGACTTTCCCAGATGAGCAACTCTTTGCCATTCAGGAAGCTCCATGGTTTGCAGATATTGCAAACTACAAAGCTGTGAGGTTCATACCCCAGGAGTACAGCAGAGTGCAAAGAAAGAAATTAATTTCAGATGCCAAGTACTACCTATGGGATGAGCCATATCTCTTTAAGAGATGTGCAGACGGAATGATCCGCAGATGTGTACCTAGAGAAGAAGCACAAAGGATCCTATGGCATTGCCATGGATCACAGTATGGAGGACATTTTGGAAGTGAGCGAACAGCCACTAAAGTCCTCCAATGTGGCTTCTACTGGCCTACTCTCTATAAAGATTCCCGAGAGTTTGTGCGTAACTGTGACAGTTGCCAAAGAGCTGGTAACTTGCCTCACGGATATGCCATGCCTCAACAAGGGATATTAGAGATAGAATTGTTTGATGTATGGGGAATTGACTTCATGGGTCCATTCCCACCATCATACTCAAACACTTACATTCTGGTGGCAGTGGACTATGTATCCAAGTGGGTAGAAGCAATTGCTACACCCACTAATGATACCAAGACCGTTCTGAAATTCCTCCAGAAACACATCTTCAGCAGGTTTGGTGTTCCCAGAGTACTAATCAGTGACGGGGGCACTCATTTCTGCAATAGACAGCTATACTCTGCTATGGTCAGATATGGAATTAGCCACAAAGTGGCAACTCTGTATCATCCACAGACAAATGGGCAAGCTGAAGTCTCTAACAGAGAGCTAAAAAGAATCCTAGAACGGACTGTGATAGCCCGAAGAAAGGATTGGGCAAAGAGCTTGGATGATGCTCTGTGGGCATACAGAACAGCATTCAAGACTCCTATAGGAACCTCTCCATACCAACTGGTGTATGGGAAGGCCTGTCATCTGCCCGTGGAACTGGAACATAAAGCCTACTGGGCAACTGATGAGCGGATAATTTATACGCTTTTTGGCATTGTTTTTAGGAAGTTTTTAATAAGTTTAAGCTACTTTTAGGGATGTTTTCATTAGTTTTTATGTTAAATTCACATTTCTGGACTTTACTATGAGTTTGTGTGTTTTTCTGTGATTTCAGGTAAAATCTGGCTGAAATTGAGGGACTTGAGCAAAACTCTGAAAAAGGCTGACAAAAGGACTGCTGATGCTGTTGGAATCTGACCTCCCTGCACTCGAAATGGATTTTCTGGAGCTACAGAACTCCAATTGGCGCGCTCTCAACGGCGTTGGAAAGTAGACATCCAGGGCTTTCCAGCAATATATAATAGTCCATACTTTATTCGGAAATTGACGACGTAACTTGGCGTTGAACGCCAAGTTCATGCTGCTGTCTGGAGTTAAACGCCAGAAAAACGTCATGATCCGGAGTTGAACGCCCAAAACACGTCATAACTCGAAGTTCAACTCCAAGAGAAGCCTCAGCTCGTGGATTGATCAAGCTCAGCCCAAACATACACCAAGTGGGCCCCGGAAGTGGATTTATGCATCAATTACTTACTCATGTAAACCCTAGGAGCTAGTTTATTATAAATAGAACATTTAACTAATGTATTTGACATCTTTTGACCACTTTAAGTCTCTATTCATTCGGTCACTTGATCATGGAGAGGGCTGGCCATTCGGCCATGCCTGAACCTTATGCTTATGTATTTTCAACGGTGGAGTTTCTGCACACCATAGATTAAGGGTGTGGAGCTCTGCTGTACCTCAAGTATCAATGCAATTCTATCTTCTTTTATTCGGTCTCTATCTTATTCTTATTCCAAGATATTCATTCGTACCCAAGAACATGATGAATGTAATGAGTTAGATAACCCTCATTATTATTCTCACTTATGAACGCGCGTGATTGACAACCACTTTCGTTCTACATGCAACCGAGCTTGAATGTGTATCTCTTAGATTCCCCAACAGAATCTTCGTGGTATAAGCTAGATAGATGGCGGCATTTATGAGGATCCGGAAAGTCCAATCTTGTCTGTGGTGTTCCGAGTAGGATCCTGGGAATCCGGAAAGTCTCACCTTGTCTATGGTATTCCGAGTAGGATTCCGGTAATGAATGACTGTGACGTGCTTCAAACTTGTAACCTGCTGGGCGTTAGTGACAGACGCAAAAGAATCAAGGGATTCTATTCCAGTAGGAGCGGGAACCAACCGGTGATTAGCTGTACTGTGACAGAGTGCGTGAGCATTAGTTTTCACTGCGAGGATGGGATGTAGCCATCAACCATGGGTGATGCCTCCAGACTGGTTAGCTGTGCGAGTGACAGCCGCATAGGATATTTCCCCGAGAGGATTGAAAGTAGCCACAGCTGATGGTGAACCCCTATACAAAGCTTGCCATGGAAAGGAGTAAGAAGGATTTAGTAGAAGCAGTGGGAGAGCAGGCGTCCTTGAGCCATACAGCATCTGCATATACTTAACTGATACCTCTACTAATGAATCTGCATAAGTATTTCTATCCTTTTTATTATTTAGTTTATTATTTATTTATTATTCCAATAATCACAATTACCCTTTAATCTCCCTAACTGAGATTTACAAGGTGACCATAGCTTGCTTCATACCAACAATCTCTGTGGATTCGACCCTTACTCACGTAAGGTATTACTTGGACGACCCAGTACACTTGCTGGTTAGTTGAACGGAGTTGTGAATTCAACCAGTGCCATAATTAGAACATTGATCACAAATGATACAAGAATTTTGATCACAATTTCGTCCACCAAGTTTTTGGCGCCGTTGCCGGGGATTGTTTGAGTATGGACAACTAACGGTTCATCTTGTTGCTCAGATTAGGTAATTTTTATTTTATTAAAAAAAAATTTCGAAAATCTTTTCAAATCTTCTCCCTATTTTCGAAAATTATTCAAAAAATTTTTTAATATGCATTCTAGAGTTTCATAAGCATGTGAAGCCTGGCTGGCTGTAAAAGCCATGTCTAAATTCTTTTGGACCGAGGTTTCACTCATCCTTATAGAAGAGCTTCTTTGTCTTTCTCAGCAAATTGGCTACTGTATAGGATGTTTCAGTTAAAGCTTGGCTGGCCATTGGCCATGTCTAGTGTTTTGGACTGGAGCTTTCACAAAAGCTTGGCTGGCTATTAAGCCATGTCTAATTCCTGGACTGGAGCTTTAAACTAACATTGCGAAGATTCCTGGAATTCATATTAAAATTTTTGAATTTCTTATTTTATTTTTCCTATATATTTTACGAAAAAAATCAAATAAAATACAAAAAATTTAGAAAATCATAAAAATCAAAAATATTTTGTGTTTCTTGTTTGAGTCTTGTGTCAAGTCATAAGTTTGGTGTCAATTGCATGTTCATCTTTTTCTTGCATAAATTTTCGAAAAATTCATGCATTTATAGTGTTCATCATGATCTTCAAGTTGTTCTTGATGAACTTTCTTGTTTGATCTTCATATTTCTTGTTTTGTGTTGTATGGTGTTTTTCATATGCATTCTTGCATTCATAGAGTCTAAACATGAAAAATTTCTAAGTTTGGTGTCTTGCATGTTTTCTTTTCTTGAAAATTTTTCAAAAATATGTTCTTGATGTTCATCATGATCTTCAAAGTGTTCTTGGTATTCATCTTGACATTCATAGTGTTCTTGCATGCATCATGTGTTTTGATCCAAAATTTTCATGCATTGAGTATTTTTAGTGTTTTTCTCTCTCATAAAAAAAAATTCAAAAATTAAAAAAAATATCTTATCTTTTTAAATCTTATCTTTTTAAAATCTTTTTCAAAAATCATATCTTTTCCATTTTTTCATCATTTTCGAAAATTTCAAAAATCTTTTTCAAAATATTTCAAAATCTTTTCTTATCTTTACATCATATTTTCGAAATTGCATCAAAAATTAATGTTTTGATTCAAAAATTTCAAGTTTGTTACTTTCTTGTTAAGAAAGATTCAAATTTTAAGTTCTAGAATCATATCTTGTGATTTCTTGTGAGTCAAGTCATTAATTGTGATTTTAAAATTCAAATCTTTTTCAAAACTAATTTCAATCTTATCTTTTCAAAACCATATCTTTTTAAATCATATCTTTTATATCATATCTTTTTCAAAATTTTATCTTTTTCAAAAAAAAAAAAATTTTGATTTTAAAATATCTTTTCTAACTTCTTATCTTCTTATCTTTTCAAAATTGATTTTAATATCTTTTTCAACTAACTAATTAATTTTTTGTTTGTTTCTTATCTTTTTCAAAACCACCTAACTACTTTTCCCTCTCTAATTTTCGAAAATACCTCCCTCTTTTTTTTAAAAATTCTTTTTAATTAATTAATTGTTTTAAATTTTAATTTTAATTATATCTTATCTTTAATTTTCGAAAATTACTAACCCATTTTTCAAAATTATTTTCGAATTTCTCTCCCCCCTCATCTCTTTCTATTTATTTTATTTATTTACTAACACTTCTCTTCACCTCTCTTCATCTCCAATCACTGCCTCTATCCTCACCATTGTGATTGGATTCTCCACTTTTATTCCTTTCTTCTTCTACTAACAATAAGGAACCTCTTTACTGTGACATAGAGGATTCCTCTTTCTTTTCTTGTTCTCTTCTTCCCTATATGAGCAGGAACAAGGAAAAAGGCTTGCAAAAAAAAAAAAGAGAAAAAGGAAAGACAAAAAGCTTCCACCTCCAAGTCATGGGAGATGGAAAGACTAATATAAGCCGTCATAGCTCAGTGGTAGAACATGTGGCTACAAATCAAGAGATCCCTGAGATACCTCAGGGGATAAGTTGTCCTCCACACAAATATTGGAAGCAACTAAGGGGAGGAACACCAAAATTACTATGAATCATTCAACAGAAGCAAGGAAGAGACATAGAGGAGCTCAAAGAGCACCATTGGACCTTCAAGAAGGCGCCACCCTCACTCAGGTGGATTCATTCCTTGTTCTTTATTTCTTTCTATTTTTCGGTTTTTAGTATTATGTTTATCTATGTTTTGTGTCTTTATTTCATGATCATTAGTATGTAACCATGCCTTAAAGCTATGAATAAATTCCATTAATCCTTCACCTCTCTTAAAAGAAAAATGTTTTAATCCAAAAGAACAAGAAGTACATGAATTTCGAATTTATCCTTGAATTTAGTTTATTATATTGATGTGGTGACAATACTTTTTGTTTTCTGAATGAATGCTTGAACAGTGCATATGTCTTTTGATCTTGTTGTTATGAATGTTAAAATTGTTGGCTCTTGAAAGAATGATGAACAAAGAGAAATGTTATTGAGGATCTGAAAAATCATGAAATTGATTCTTGAAGCAAGAAAAAGCAGTGAAAAAGAAGAAGCATTCGAAAAAAAAAAGAGTATATAGAAAAAGAAGGAGCAGTAGAAAAAGCCAGTAGCCCTTAAAACCAAAAGGCAAGGGTAAAAAGGATCCAAGGATTTGAGCATCAATGGATAGGAGGGCCCAAGGAAATTAAATCGAGGCCTAAGCGGCTAAATCAAGCTGTCCCTAACCATGTGCTTGTGTCATGAAGGTCCAAGTGAAAAGCTTGAGACTGAGTGGTTAAAGTCGTGATCCAAGGCAAAAGAGTGTGCTTAAGAGCTCTGGACACCACTAACTGGGGACTCTAGCAAAGCTGAGTCACAATCTGAAAAGGTTCACCCAGTTATGTGTCTGTGGCATTTATGTATCCGGTGGTAATACTGGAAAACAAAGTGCTTAGGGCCACGGCCAAGACTCAAAAAGTAGCTGTGTTCAAGAATCAATATACTTAACTAGGAGAATCAATAACACTATCTGAAATTCTAAGTTCCGAGAGAAGCCAATCATTCTAAACTTCAAAGGAAAAAGTGAGATGCCAAAACTGTTCAGAAGCAAAAAGCTACAAGTCCCGCTCATTCAATTATAATTAATATTCATTGATATTTCTGAATTTATAGTATATTCTCTTCTTTTTATCGTATTTTATTTTCGGTTGCTTGGGGACAAGCAACAATTTAAGTTTGGTGTTGTGATGAGCGGATAATTTATACGCTTTTTGGCATTGTTTTTAGGAAGTTTTTAATAAGTTTAAGCTACTTTTAGGGATGTTTTCATTAGTTTTTATGTTAAATTCACATTTCTGGACTTTACTATGAGTTTGTGTGTTTTTCTGTGATTTCAGGTAAAATCTGGCTGAAATTGAGGGACTTGAGCAAAACTCTGAAAAAAGGCTGACAAAAGGACTGCTGATGCTGTTAGAATCTGATCTCCCTGCACTCGAAATGGATTTTCTGGAGCTACAGAACTCCAATTGGCGCGCTCTCAACGGCGTTGGAAAGTAGACATCCAGGGCTTTCCAGCAATATATAATAGTCCATACTTTATTCGGAAATTGACGACGTAACTTGGCGTTGAACGCCAAGTTCATGCTGCTGTCTGGAGTTAAACGCCAGAAAAACGTCATGATCCGGAGTTGAACGCCCAAAACACGTCATAACTCGGAGTTCAACTCCAAGAGAAGCCTCAGCTCGTGGATTGATCAAGCTCAGCCCAAACATACACCAAGTGGGCCCCGGAAGTGGATTTATGCATCAATTACTTACTCATGTAAACCCTAGGAGCTAGTTTATTATAAATAGAACATTTAACTAATGTATTTGACATCTTTTGACCACTTTAAGTCTCTATTCATTCGGTCACTTGATCATGGAGAGGGCTGGCCATTCGGCCATGCCTGAACCTTATGCTTATGTATTTTCAACGGTGGAGTTTCTGCACACCATAGATTAAGGGTGTGGAGCTCTGCTGTACCTCAAGTATCAATGCAATTCTATCTTCTTTTATTCGGTCTCTATCTTATTCTTATTCCAAGATATTCATTCGTACCCAAGAACATGATGAATGTAATGAGTTAGATAACCCTCATTATTATTCTCACTTATGAACGCGCGTGATTGACAACCACTTTCGTTCTACATGCAACCGAGCTTGAATGTGTATCTCTTAGATTCCCCAACAGAATCTTCGTGGTATAAGCTAGATAGATGGCGGCATTTATGAGGATCCGGAAAGTCCAACCTTGTCTGTGTGTTCCGAGTAGGATCCTGGGAATCCAAAGTCTCACCTTGTCTGTGGTATTCCGAGTAGGATTCCGGTAATGAATGACTGTGACGTGCTTCAAACTTGTAACCTGCTGGGCGTTAGTGACAGACGCAAAAGAATCAAGGGATTCTATTCCAGTAGGAGCGGGAACCAACCGGTGATTAGCCGTACTGTGACAGAGTGCGTGAGCATTAGTTTTCACTGCGAGGATGGGATGTAGCCATCAACCATGGGTGATGCCTCCAGACTGGTTAGCTGTGCGAGTGACAGCTGCATAGGATATTTCCCCGAGAGGATTGAAAGTAGCCACAGCTGATGGTGAACCCCTATACAAAGCTTGCCATGGAAAGGAGTAAGAAGGATTTAGTAGAAGCAGTGGGAGAGCAGGCGTCCTTGAGCCATACAGCATCTGCATATACTTAACTGATACCTCTACTAATGAATCTGCATAAGTATTTCTATCCTTTTTATTATTTAGTTTATTATTTATTTATTATTCCAATAATCACAATTACCCTTTAATCTCCCTAACTGAGATTTACAAGGTGACCATAGCTTGCTTCATACCAACAATCTCTGTGGATTCGACCCTTACTCACGTAAGGTATTACTTGGACGACCCAGTACACTTGCTGGTTAGTTGAACGGAGTTGTGAATTCAACCAGTGCCATAATTAGAACATTGATCACAAATGATACAAGAATTTTGATCACAATTTCGTCCACCAGCAACCAGATTCCTAAACATGGATGCGCAGTTGGCTGGTGAAAAAAGATTACTCCAGCTAAATGAGCTAGAGGAGTTCAGACTCAGTGCCTTTGAAAATGCAAAAATTTATAAGGAAAAGGCAAAGAAATGGCATGACAAGAAGTTGTCATCCAGAGTCTTTGAGCCAGGACAAAAAGTTCTACTCTTCAACTCTAGGCTCAGATTATTTCCAGGAAAACTTAAATCCCGGTGGAGAGGTCCGTATGTGATTACAGGGGTGTCACCATATGGATATGTTGAGCTTCAAGATATTGATTCTGACAAAAAGTTCATTGTTAATGGACAGAGAATCAAGCATTATCTTGAAAGCAATTTTGAGCAGGAATGCTCAAAACTGAGACTTGAGTGATTCTCAGTAAAGGTCCAGCTAAAGACAGAAAAGAAGCGCTTGCTGGGAGGCAACCCAGTCATTATGAGGTTATATGATTTGTTTTTACAGAGGCAAGTATCAAAAATGAAGGAATTCACAGAGTTATAGAAGGATTCAGCTCAAAAAGCAGAGAAAAAGAGCTTACTGGCGAAAAAACGCCAGTAAGGGGCATTTTGGGCGTTAAACGCCAGAATGGGTACCATTCTGGGCGTTTAACGCCAGGAATGGTGCCATTTTGGGCGTTAAACGCCAGAATAGGCACCATTCTGGGCGTTTAACGCCAGGTGTGCAGCATCCTGGGCGTTTAGCAAAACACCCAGTGACAAAGGGGAATCTGGCGTTTAACGCCAGCCAGGGCACCTGGCTGGGCGTTAAACGCCCACAATGGGCATCAAATGGGCGTTAAACGCCAGAATGGATGCCATTCTGGGCGTTTAACGCCAGAAAGGTGGGGGGACCAAGATTTTGTTTTTCCATCGAATTTTTTTTAAACTTTCCTTTTCTTACCCATACTTTTTTACATAAACACACTTCAACCTCTCATCATCCACTTTCAAATCTTCAAAAATCAAAACCATTCTTCAAATCTATCTCAAATCAATTCCAAATCTTATTCAAAAACTCACCCTTCTCTCAAATCCTCTCCATATCTTCTCAAATCTCTTTTCAATTTTTTCGAAATCTCCTTCCCCCCCTATAAAAACACGTTCGGCCTCACCATTCCCCCACACCATTCGAATTTGCTCTTCTCCTCTCTCTCCTCCTTCCTTTCTTTTGCTTGAGGACAAGCAAACCTCTAAGTTTGGTGTGCTTTTCCGTGATCACTAAAGCCAAGATTCATCAAAATCATGGCTCCTAAGGGAAAACAAACCAATTTAAGAGGAAAGAAAGAGAATAATCCAAAGAATCTTTGGAATCAAGAGAAGTTCTTAACCAAAGAACATGAAGACCATTATCACAAAATAATGGGTCTGAGGTCAGTGATCCCGGAAGTGAAGTTTGATCTGAAAGAAGATGAATATCCGGGGATCCAAGAGCAAATTCGAAACAGAGGATGGGAAGTTCTAACCAATCCTGAAATAAAGGTTAGAAGGAATATGGTTCAGGAATTCTACTCAAATCTGTGGCTAACAGATAAGCAGAGAATGACTGGAACTGTTTACCATACCTACAGAACCATGGTCAGAGGGAAAGTTATGTACTTCCATCTGGACAAAATAAGAGAAATCTTCAAATTACCTCAACTGCAAGATGATCCTGAATCCTTTAATAGGAGAATGGTGAGAGCAGATAAAGGGTTGGATCAAGTTCTAGAGGACATATGCCTCCCTGGAACTAAGTGGATAACCAATTCTAAGGGTGTCCCAAACCAACTCAAGAGGGGAGACCTCAAACCAATTGCAAGAGGTTGGCTAGACTTTATTGGGCATTCCATACTGCCCACTAGCAACCGTTCTGAGGTCACTATCAAGAGAGCAGTGATGATTCATTGCATTATGCTTGGAAAAGAAGTGGAGGTTCATCATGTGATTGCTTGTGAGATCTACACAATTGCAAATAAGAATTCCACTGAAGCCAAACTGGCTTACCCAAGCTTGATCTCCTTGCTCTGTAAAGAGGCTGGGGTAAAGATGGGAGTAGATGAATTCATACCCATTGAACACCCAATCACCAAGAAGTCAATGGAAGGACAAATGCAAGACAACTCTATCAAAAGGAGGGCGCAGGAGTTCCTCCCTGAATTTCCTGAAATTGGCTACTGGGCCAGCCTAGAAGCATCTATCACCAAGTTGCAAGAGACAATGGAGCAACTTAAGGAAGAACAGCAGAATCAGAACTGCATGCTCTGCAAATTACTGAAGGAACAAGAGAAGCAGGGGCGTGAACTCCAAGAGTTGAAACGCCAAAAGCTCTCCTCTCAAGCTGAGGGAGCATCCACTTCTCAAAATCAAGGTTGTTGAGTCCTAACTCTGTGAAAACCTCTATCATTAGGAGCCTAGTTCAAATTTTTGTTTTCTAATTTTTTTTTAGTCTCATCTTATATCTATTTTTGAGTCTTGTTCTTAATTCATAATTAATAAAATTTAGAATTCATGTCTTAAAGCTATGAATGTTCTATGAATCCATCACCTCTCTTAAATGAAAAATGCTTTAATCACAAAAGAACAAGAAGTACAGAATTTCAAAATTTATCCTTGAAACTAGTTGAATTAGTTTGATATGGTGACAATACTTTTTGTTTTCTGAATGAATGCTTGAACAGTGCATATGTCTCTTGAATTTGTTGTTTTGAGAATGTTAAAAATTGTTGGCTCTTGAAAGAATGAGGAAAAAGAGAACTGTTATTGAGGATCTAAAAAAATCATCTAATTGATTCTTGAAGCAAGGAAAAGCAGTGAAAACAAAAAAAAAATTTCGAAAAAAAAAGGAAAAGAAAAACATTAAAGTTGTGAACCAAGGCAAAAAGAGTGTGCTTAAGAACCCTGGACACCTCTAATTGGGGACTCTAGCAAAGCTGAGTCACAATCTAAAAAGGTTCACCCAATTTTGTGTCTGTGGCATGTGTGTATCCGGTGGTAATACTGGAAGACAGAGTGCTTTGGGCCACAGCCAAGACTCATACACTAGCTATGTTCAAGAATCATTATACTTAACTAGGAGAATCAATAACACTATCTGAGTTCTGAGTTCTTATAGACGCCAATCATTCTGAACTTCAAAGGATAGAGTGAGATCCCAAAACTGTTCGGAGGCAAAAAGCTACTAGTCCCGCTCATCTAATTGGAGCTAAGTTTCCTTGATATTTTTGAGTCTATAGTATATTCTCTTCTTTTTATCCTATTTTTAATTTTCAGTTGCTTGGGGACAAGCAACAATTTAAGTTTGGTGTTGTGATGAGCGGATAATTTGTACGCTTTTTGGCATTGTTTTTAGTATGTTTTTAGTATGATCTAGTTAGTTTTTAGTATATTTTTATTAGTTTTTAGTTAAAATTCACTTTTCTGGACTTTACTATGAGTTTGTGTGTTTTTCTGTGATTTCAGGTATTTTCTGGCTGAAATTGAGGGTCCTGAGCAAAAATCTGATTCAGAGACTGAAAAGGACTGCAGATGCTCTTGGATTCTGACCTCCCTCCACTCGAAGTGAATTTTCTAGAGCTACGGAAGCCCAATTGGCGCGCTCTCAACGGCATTGGAAAGTAGACATCCTGGGCTTTCCAGCAATGTATAATAGTCCATACTTTGCCCGAGATTTGATGGCCCAAACCGGCGTGGCAAATCAGCCTCAGAATTTCCAGCGTTTAACGCTGGAACTGGCATAAAACTTGGAGTTAAACGCCCAAACTGGCATAGAAGCTGGCGTTTAACTCCAGAAAAGGTCTCTACACGAAAATGCTTCATTGCTCAGCCCAAGCACACACTAAGTGGACCCAGAAGTGGATTTTTACGTCATTTACTCATTTCTGTACACCCTAGGTTACTAGTTTACTATTAATAGGATCTTTTGACATTGTATCGGTACCTCATGACACTTTACACGTTTCTTTGTGTACCTTCCACGGCATGAGTCTCAAAACCCCATGGTTGGGGGTGAGGAGCTCTACTGTGTCTTGATGGATTAATGCAATTACTACTGTTTCTTATTCAATCATGCTTGCTTCCGTTCTAAGATATCACTTGCTCTTAACCTGGATGAATGTGATGATCCGTGACACTCATCATCATTCTCAACTATGAACGTGTGCCTGACAACCACCTCCGTTCTACCTTAGATTAAGTAGATATCTCTTGGATTCTTTAATCAGAATCTTCGTGGTATAAGCTAGAATTGATGGCGGCATTCAAGAGAATCCGGAAGGTCTAAACCTTGTCTGTGGTATTCTGAGTAGGATTCGATGATTGAATGACTGTGACGAGCTTCAAACTCCTGAAGGCGGGGCGTTAGTGACAGACGCAAAAGAATCACTGGATTCTATTCCGGCCTGATTGAGAACCGACAGATGGATAGCCGTGCCGTGACAGGGTGCGTTGAACATTTCCACTGAGAGGATGGGAGGTAGCCACTGACAACGGTGAAACCCTACATACAGCTTGCCATGGAAGGAGCCTTGCGTGTTTGATGAAGAAGACAGTAGGAAAGCAGAGATTCAGAAGATGGAGCATCTCCAAAACCTCAACCTCTTCTCCATTACTGCATAACAAGTACTTATTTCATGTTCTTTTGCTTTTCACAATCAACCTTGATAATTTCTGATATCCTGACTAAGATTTACAAGATAACCATAGCTTGTTTCAAGCCGACAATCTCCGTGGGATCGACCCTTACTCACGTAAGGTATTACTTGGACGACCCAGTGCACTTGCTGGTTAGTTATGCGGGATTGCAAAAGTGTGATTGCAATTTCGTGCACCACAAGCCAACAAGAATGGCACTCCAATTGGCTGACAGAACATTCAAGTTTCCACATGGGATGGTGGAAGATCTACTAGTGAAAGTAGGGGAGTTCATTTTCCCTACTGATTTTGTTGTGCTAGACATGGAGGAGGAGGCCAACACATCAATTATCCTGGGAAGACTATTTCTAGCTACTGCTGGAGCCATTATTGATGTGCAAAAAGGGGAACTAGTCTTGAGACTGCATAAAGAAAAAATGGTTTTCATTGTCTTTAAAGCAATGAGTTACCCCAAGGAATCCATAGGAGAATGCATGATGGTAGATATCATGGAACAGACAACAAAAATATTGAGGAAAATATTATGGGGAAAGAACAATGTGAGAAAAATATTGAGCTGGAATAAGCAACCTTGAGGAGCTCAATCATGCCAACTACCACAGACAACAAAAATGTAGATGCACCAAAATTAGAGCTGAAAGCCTTACCTCCCAGCTTGAAGTATGCATACTTGGGCACTATCACACTTACCTAGTGATCATAAATTCAAGTCTGAACAAGGAGCAAGAAGAGGAACTTATCCGAGTGCTGAGATAACACAAGGATGCCATAGGCTGGACACTTTCAGATTTAAAAGGGATCAGCCCTTCAATGTGCATGCATAAAATCTTACTTGAAGAGGATGCCAAACCCTCAAGACAGCAACAAAGGAGGTTGAACCCAACTATGAATGAAGTAGTTCAGAAGGAAGTTCTGAAATTGTGGCAAGCAGGGGTGATCTACCCCATCTCAGACAGCCTTTGGGTAAGCCCAGTGCAAGTAGTTCCTAAGAAAGGGGGGATCACTGTTGTAGAAAACGAGAAGAATGAATTGATACCCACAAGAATGGTAACCGGATGGCGTATGTGCATTGACTACCGGAAACTTAATGAAGCCACCCGAAAAGATCACTTTCCCCTGCCCTTCATGGACCAGATGCTTGAAAGATTGGCAGGACATGAGTACTACTGTTTTTTAGACGGGTATTCGGGCTACAACCAGATTGTTGTAGACCCCAAGGATCAGGAAAAAACTTCATTTACTTGTCCATATGGTGTTTTTCCTTAAAGGATGATGCCCTTTGGATTGTGCAATGTACCTGCCACATTCCAAAGGTGCATGCTCTCCATTTTTTCAAATATGATTGAGAAGTTCATAGAAGTATTCATGGACGATTTCTCTGTGTTTGGGGACTCTTATTCTGATTGCCTATACCATCTTTCTCTTGTGCTAAAAAGGTGTCAAGAAACCAACCTTGTTTTAAACTGGGAGAAGTGCCATTTTATGGTAACTGAAGGAGTGGTTCTTGGTCACAAGATTTCAAAAGATGGCATAGAAGTAGATAGAGCAAAAGTAGAAGTAATTGAAAGATTACCTCCACCTTGCAATGTCAAAGCAATCAGAAGCTTTTTGGGATATGCTGGGTTCTATAGGAGGTTTATTAAAGACTTTTCAAAGATTGCAAAACCCCTTAGCAACCTACTTGTCTCAAATACTCCTTTTGTTTTTGATAGAGAATGCATGGTAGCCTTTGATGAACTTAAAAAGAGACTCTCCTCTGTACCTATTATAGCACCACCAAGTTAGGATCTTCCCTTTGAACTAATGTGTGATGCATCTGATTTTGCTATTGGTGCCATCCTATGACAGAGGAGAGACAAGCTAGTACATGTAATCTACTATGCTAGCAAAGTCCTTAATGAGAATCAAATGAACTATAACACCATAGAGAAAGAACTTTTAGCCAAAGTTTTTGCTTTTGATAAGTTTAGATCATATCTTATTGGCTCAAAAGTAATTGTGTTCACTGATCATGCAGCACTCAAGTACTTGCTTACCAACAAGAATCTAAGCCCAGATTGATAAGGTAGATCCTGCTGCTCCAAGAATTCGATATTGAGATTAAAGATAGGAGCAGAGCAAAAAATAAAGTAGCTAACCACCTCTCAAGGTACACAAGAAGAAGAAATGCAGCAAGTTGCAGTAAATGAAAGCTTCCCTGATGAACAATTGATGATGATTCAGGTAGCCCCTTGGTTTTCAGACATAGCTAACTTCAAGGCTATAGGGGAGTTACCAACAAACATCAACAAGCACATGAGGAGAAAGCTAATCAAGGATGCCAAACACTACATCTGGGATGACCCCTACTTGTTCAAAAAGTGTACTGATGGTGTCCTAAGAAGGTGTATATCCCATGAAGAAGGGCAAGAGGTGCTATGGCAATGCCATGGATCAGCATATGGAGGTCATTTTAGTGGAGAACGGACAGCAACAAAGGTGCTCCAATCCAAATTTTACTGGCCAACAGTATTTAAGGATGCTAAAGAAATGGTGTTAAGGTGTGATGAATGTCAAAGGGCCGGCAATCTGACCAAGAGAAATGAGATGCCGCAGCAATACATATTAGAGCTAGAACTATTTGATGTATGGGAATAGATTTCATGGGACCCTTCCCAACCTCCTACTCAAATAGCTATATATTAGTGGCTATTGATTATGTTTCAAGATGGGTAGAGGCCATAGCTACTACAACAAATGACAACAAGGTTGTGATAAGCTTTTTGAGAAAGAACATCTTCAGCAGATTTAGAGTTCCCAAAGCTCTCATTAGTGATGGGGGGTCACACTTCTGCAACAAACAATTGGAAGCACTCCTTATCAGATATGGAGTAAAACACAAAGTGGCAACTCCATACTGCCCACAGACCAACGGGCAAGCTGAGATCTCCAATAGAGAGCTAAAATGAATACTTGATAAAACTGTTGGAAGTTCACAAAAAGACTGGTCTAGGAAGCTAGACGATGCTCTATGGGCATACAAGACAGCATTCAAGACCCCCAATGGGATGTCACCATACCAACTAGTATTCAGCAAGGCTTGCCACTTACCAGTTGAATTAGAGCACAGAGCTTTCTGGGCTCTAAAACTACTCAGTTTTAATGAAAGGACTGCTGGAGAAAAGAGATTGATGCAACTCAATGAACTAGAAGAGTTTAGAAATCAAGCATATGAGAATGCAAAAATCTACAAAGAAAACACAAAAAGGTGGCATGACCAAAAGATATCAAGAAGAGAGTTCTTCGAAGGACAAAAGGTGTTACTCTACAACTCAAGACTCAAGTTCTTCCCTGGAAAACTTAAGTCTCGATTGTCAGGACCTTTCACAATACTCAAGGTGTTTCTTTATGGTCATGTGGAGCTCATGGAAGATAATACTCAGAGAACTTTCTTTGTCAATGGCCATAGACTCAAACACTACTTGGGAGACTCATTGGAGGAGCAGAGAGTGAGCTACAAGCTCAGCTAAAGATAGAGGAATGTCAAGCTAATGGCAATAAAGAAGCACTAGTTGGGAGGCACCCCAACAATTTATCCTTTTTGATTTAATTGCTTTCCTAGAAGTAGTTTAAATTATGTGATAGTTTCAATTTTTAGGACTTGTTGTTTGATATTTGCGTTGATAGTAGATCAATTTTTTTTACACTCTTTTATTTGAGATTTGTAACTTGATGAATCCATGACTATTGATGAGTGAATAGGCTGAGGACTAGCTGAAATGCTAAGTTTGGTGTGGCCTCTCACCCACTTAATCTAGGCTTACAAAAACTAATAAATTGATTCTGAAGAGTAAGCCCAGAGATTAAGTTTGGTGTGGCCACCACCAATGATCACATAGTACTCGATTCACCCAAGTTGAGAACACTTAATACCTTGGACAAGAATGAACGTGAATTAATGGATTCAGAGGAATTGGGATCAAAAGAAAATGAAAGGATTTATATTATCCCACTCTTATGAATGGATTCACCCAAGTTGAGAACACTTAATACCTTGGACAAGAATGAACGTGAATTAATGGATTCAGAGGAGTTGGGATCAAAAGAAAATGAAAGGATTTATATTATCCCACTCTTATGAACACATTAAATACACAATGATGAAATCAAATTATTAAGATGCCAAGGAATTAAGTTTGGTGTCCCAAGGGACACCCATCAGTTGCAACCCTATTCACTCTTAATGAGAAGAAATGTGAAGGGGTTTGTCATTACTAATAGGGTCAGTTTCAATTTCAGGAGAGAAGATGGGACCCACATGGAAGACTACTTACAAAAACAGGGAAGTCAAAGTGTACTTGCACCTTGAAACTCAACACAAACAGAAGACACAGTGAGTGAGGAGTTGGCACCTCTTCCAACGCTAGGCGCCACTTTCCAAAGTGGGAAAACATTTAATTCCTTTTATTTCCCACCTTCGAATAACAACCATTCACCCACTATAAAGGATTCACTCCCCACCTTCCCTCCCCACTTCAACAACCCCTCCAACACTCACTTTCACATATCTTCTCATCTTCTACTATCTCCCTCTTTCTTCATTCTTTTCTTGATTGGGACAATTAAGTCCTAAGTTTGGTGTTGGAGCAAAACCTTGTTTTGCTTTTTCTTTCTTTCGAACCTCCTATTCCTTATTTCTTTTCACAACTCTCCCAACCCAAATGGCACCACCAAAAAGCTCAGCCTCAAAGAAAAGAAGAACCAGGGAACCAACCTCTGGATCCTCAAGCTCTTTTAACACTTACAAGTTCCTCTCCGCATTCAACCAAAATCAGTTTTATGGTTGGGTGAGTGAGAGGGAAATCATCCCAGAAGTTACATTTTAACTAGGGAGGAATGAACACATAGAGATCAGCATTGAGATTGAGTAGAGGGGTTGGTCACGTCTATGCAACCCGCCAAGGAAAGTAGTTGAAAGCTTGGTGAGAGAGTTCTATACCAATGCGGTACCTCAACCAAGGCAACAATATGGCTACATTAGCTATGTGAGGGGGAATCCATTGATTACAGCCCCTCTAGCATTGAGAGAATGCTAATGGTGAAGAGGATAAGCTCCACTTGGAGCTATGAAGAGAGAATGAAGCAACAAGACCACGGGTTTGAGGAGATTTTGAACGAAATATGTGTGATGAATGTGCAGTAGATCAACAACAAGGATGGGATCCCCAACCAATTGAGGAGAAGAGATTTGAGCCCCCAAGCTAGAGGGTGGCTAGAGTTTGTAAGGAGATCCCTAATCCCTACATCCAACACTTCAGAGGTGACCAAGGAGAGAGCTGTGCTCATCTACAGTATCATGAGAGGAGAAAACATCAATGTGGGGGAGATGATTGCCAACAACATCAACAAAGTGCTGAAAAGCACCAATGACAACACAAGGTTGGCATTCCCCAGCATCATACAAAGGCTGTGTGATAAGGCTGGAGTTGAGAAGATTATTGATGAAGTGCTTGTGAAGCTTACAAGTCCATCACTGCCAAGAAGATGGAAAAAGTGGTGGCTGTCCACCCACTCAACAGGATTTGAGAAAGAAGAGCCCATGCTCATGAACCACAATAATAACATGAAGAGGGAGAGGCTGAAGAACACCCTCAATTCCTAGAACTTCAACCACCACCACACTATCAATATCAATAATTCCCAGAAGGTTTCAATTGGGAACAATTGCAAGGAGATGTACACCAAATGAGGGGAGATATACACCACTTGAGAGAGGATGTCAACCAATTCAAGGAGGCTCATCAACAACAATGGAGCCAAGTCAACCAAAACATTCAACAACTCCAAGAGAGTTGGGAGCATATGAGAAAGGAGCAGCAAGAACAATTTGACTGGGGAGAAGTGCGGAGCGCACTGGATAAAATAGGAGAGCAAGGCAAGTGGCAGCAGAGGAACCTGGCCAAATTCAGGCATCTCTATGATGCCAGGACATTGTCCAGAAGGTAATATGACATCAACACACAAGCAAAGCTGAATCACTTGTGTAATGCTGTTGCCGCTCTATACTCAGGATATCCAACTTTCATGCAAGGGATGGAAGAGCTAAGTGCAAGATAAGAGGAAATCTTAGCCAAACATAAGGAAGATGAGAGGAATTACATGAGGAGGCTAGGATTTTGGAAGCCCAAGGATGCCAAAGCTCAAGAAGGTTCCTCAAAGCCAGATGAAGGTGGCTCATCCCCTCCTAAGAAGAAGGACAAAGGAAAGGGGCCAATGAACTGAAGATGAAGCTGCTCAAGGTTGTTGAGTTCCATGGTTGACACTTTCTAAATTCTGCATTCTGTTTAACTTTTACTTTATTTACTCTTTGAATAATCATGCTAGGATAGTTTATGTCTTATGTTTAGGTTTTAATTTCTGTTTGAAGTCTTTATGAGTTTTTTTTTCAAGAAAGAAAACGCAATGTATTTAAAGTCTTCACTCCAATTAAATAAAACTAGAACTTGTCTCTATAAGAGTTACTGTGAGTTGTACAGAAATAATAAGAGAGACCAAGGCCAAGAGGGATCATCAAACAAACTAAGAAACAAAAGGCTAAGTGTAGAACCTTGGATGAACCAAAAAGAAAATGAGTCATGAAGAGAACTAATCTTAGAAGGTATAATAAAGGGAAGGCTAAGGGGTGTTCCTTGAATATCCATAGAACCAAAAGGTAGTAAGTAATAAAGACCCAAGGCTCTGAGCATCAACTACTAGGATAGAAAAGAAAAAGAAACATGAAAAAGACACTCAAAAAGGAATAATAATCCTAGTAGATGCTTGTGGTGAAGATGTGTCAAGAAGAGACCTGGGCAAGTAAGTTCTTAGGGGTGTCTCAACACCTAGTACCCTAAAACCAACTGGTTTGGGAGTGCTAATTGAAAGCCTAATTAAAGGGTTGTCTTAAGCCAAAACACTTAGAGTCGTGGTCAAGAAAGCAAAACAACATTTACTACTTCAAGGTGACAATCAATAGAAAGGACCCCTAAGGCCTATACCTGAGTGAGCCCTCAAGGATCCAAGAGCTTTCCATGGCAATTGAAACATTCATACATGTGTTAGACCCTTAGTTTCACTCTTAGTTGTATTGAAATCTTTTAAAGCCAAGGCCTTAATATATAAAAGAACTCGCATTGATTTGCTTGGGACAAGCAAAACTTAAGTTTGGTGTTGTGATGACTTGCATCATTTACCTTTCTTTCTTGCATAAAAAGACCATAAAAGAGCACAAATCTCATTTAATCAGTACAATTCATGCATTATTTGATGAATATTATGGTACACTACTTTGAAGATGAGTTGTGCTGAATTACAGGTAAAACATGTATCAAAAATGGGTGGAAGACAAGCAATAAGCTGGGCGTGTGAAACTGGCGTGTCACTTGAGGGAAAACGCCACAAAAATGCACTGGCGTGGCACGCCAGGAGCTAAGCGTGGCACGCCAGTACTGAATTCCAGAAGGGAAATCCAAGCATGCATGTGGGCGTGGCACGCCAAAGACTGGGCGTGGCACGCAAGTAACAAATTCCAGATAGCAAAAAGGAGAAACACAAGAAGGGTGTGGCACGCCAGATCCATCAACCACTATGGGCGTGCCACTTAAAGTCAAAGGCATGGCATGCCAGGAGCTAGAGAGTCACTTTGGCATGCCACTTGAAGATCCAGGCGTGGCACGCCAAGCTTGAAGAATGAACAAATATATGGGCGTGCCACTTGAGCAACATGGCGTGGCACGCTGGTACAATGATCCAGAGAAGGAGCTGAAGGCAAGAGAAGACTGGGCGTGCCACTTGAAGTCGAAGGCGTGGCACGCCAACCTCTCAACCTCACTTTGGCGTGCCACTTGAGCAACCAAGTGTGGCACGCCAGACATCACAAGCAAGATCTGTGCGTGCCACTTAATGTCGAAGGCGTGGCACGCCAGTCCCAAAAACTCACTTTGGCGTGCCACTTGAAGGTCAAGGCGTGGCACACCACTTACTAGAACAACACAAGATCATGGGCATGGTACGCCAACCTTCAGGCATGGCACGCTGGTATAACTTTCCAGAAAGGGTGAAAGAAGCCAATTACATGAAGCGTGCCACTTGAGCTCAAAGGCGTGGCACGCCAATCACTATTTGTCACTTAGGCGTGCCACTTGAGCAACAAAGCGTGGCACGCCAATGCCATTCCGAGGCATGAGAAGCATTGGGGCGTGCCACTTGAGTTCGTGGCGTGGCACGCCAAGCAGAGGGGCCATTCACCTAACAAGGGCGTGGCACGCCATACCCTAGGCGTGCCATGCTAGTGCAACATTCCAGAGAAATCAGCCAAGCACACAACAAGGGCGTGGCACGTTAACTTTTAGGCGTGGTATGCCAGTTCAAATTTCCAGAAGCATGGAAGGTGGAGAAATCAAAGGGCGTGCCACTTAAGCTCGAAGGTGTGGCACACCAACACAAGAATGTCACTATGGCGTGCCACTTGAGCTCGAAGGCGTAGCACGCCAAGGTTGAAAGAGGGACGAGCATGCCACTTGAAGGATTGAGCGTGGCACGCCAAGCCATTTTGCAGGGCACGTGACACGCCTGAGAAGCGCCAACCACACGCCAGCTAAGGGGTCACGTTTATTGAGTGCTTTCTTTCCCTCCAAAAATGTAATTTTCCCTTTTTCACTTTTGTAATTCTTTTATTTTACTAGGAGTAGTATATATACCCCAAAAGAGTACTGAAGAAGGGGTTAAGCAGTTAGTTCTAGATCCACTTTTACATTCCACTTTTGAGTACTTTCTAAGCTATGAGTAGCTAACTTCCCTCTCATTGAGAAAGGGAGCTCTGTTGTACTTGATGGATTGATAATAGTGAAATTCTTCTTCTCTTCATCTTCTCTTGATTTGCTAGGAGGAATTTCGTGCTTAATGCTTAGTATTCAATCATCTTGGGAAAGAGATTGAATACAATTGAGTTTCATGGAAACCTTGGGAAAGGAAACATGGAATCATGCTTGAAATCTCTTCTCACATTTGAGTATATTATGGGTTTTGGTGATGGGATATATGACATATAATCCCCCTCTACCTAGATCTACAAAGATGTGTGGTATAATCAAGGACCAAGTATATCTCTCTTCATGAGCAATTAGACCAAGGAATTGGCTATTGATCAAGATCTGAGAGATTGAGCCACCAAGGGATTGGGGCTCAATCAATCATGATTGCCAAGAGGTCAATGAGTTGCATGATTGAAGGAGATCTAAGCTAGATTTGATCCAAAGAGGCAACATCTCCCAATCTCAATGAATTCCCCATTCTAATCCATCCATTTCTTTATAGCTCAACTTTACTTTCAGCAATTCCCCATTCCCATTTATATTCAAGTCATTTATGATTCAGTAATTTACATTCTGTAATTTCCATTCCTGCACTTTAATGCTTTTCTTTATATTCTAGTCATTTACATTTATGCCATTTACAATTTTGCACACCACACTATCATTGATCTGCTTGACTAATTCACTAATCAATTAAAACTGCTTGAGTTTGCCAATCTCTGTGAATACGATCCCACTCCATTGTGGGTTATTACTTGGCGATAATTTTGGTGCGATTGCCAAAAGAACTCGTTCATGAAGTCTTAAAGAAGAAAAAAAAGGGTAGTGAATTGAGGTCATCAACTACTCTTCTTGATCTTCTAGTCAGTTCTTCAAGTCTTGGATATGGGCCTTTGATCTTGAGTTGAAGAAGTTACAATCTTCAGTGGGCTCAGCTTTGCTTACAGAAAAAGTGTGAGTTAGGCATGGGTGGACGTTAGTTAGGACGTTAGTGGTGTTAACGTTAAGTGAAAATGTGGGTTCGAGAACATTAGTGACGATCACCTTTTTCACTAACGTGACCACTAACGTTTCCTCTTGGTCCTTTGCAAACGTTATTGGCATTCACCTTTTCCAATAACGTTGCTCTTTGCCTTTTTCCCCCACATTAGTGATCCACGTTAACGTGGCCCTTAATGTGGGTATGCCTATGCTTTGAGACCGTTAGTGACACTTACCTTTGTCACTAACGCTTCAAACGCCCCTCTGGTAGATGAAATTATGATTCATACTCTTTATTGTTGTATGGATTTAATTCCCCGATAATGGCTCCAAAAACTTGGTGCCCAAAATCATGGTGTCTAAAATTTAATTCACAACTTCGCACGACTTACCAGCAAGTGCACTGGGTCGTCCAAGTAATACCTTACGTGAGTAAGGGTCGATCCCACGGAGATTGTTGGTATGAAACAAGCTATGGTCATCTTGTAAATCTCAGTCAGGCGGATAGTAATTGGTTATGGGAAATATAAAGAGATACTTGCTTAAATAATAAAGGATAGAAATACTTATGTAAATTAATGGTGGGAATTTCAGATAAGCGTATGGAGATGCTTGTCCCTATTGAATCTCTGCTTTCCCACTGCTTTCATTCAATCCTTCTTACTCCTTTCCATGGCAAGCTGTATGTAGGGCATCACCGTTGTTAATGGCTACATCCCATCCTCTCAGTGAAAATGGTCCAAATGCTTTGTCACAGCACGGCTAATCATCTGTCGGTTCTCAATCAGGTTGGAATAGAATCTCGTGATTCTTTTGCGTCTGTCACTAACGCCCAGCCTTTTAGAGTTTGAAGCTCATCACAGTCATTCAATCCCAGAATCCTACTTGGAATACCACAGACAAGGTTAGGCTTTCCGGATACCCATGAATGCCGCCATCAATTCTAGCTTATACCACGAAGATTCTGATTAGGGAATCCAAGAGATATGCGCCCGGTCTAAGGTAGAACAGAAGTGGTTGTCAATCACGCGCGTTCATAGGTGAGAATGATGATGAGTGTCATGGATCATCACATTCATCAAGTGGAAGTGCAACGAATATCTTAGAACAGGAATAAATCGAATTGGATAGAGAATAATAGTAATTGCATTGAAACTTGAGGTACAGCAGAGCTCCACACCCTTAATCTATGGTGTGTAGAAACTCCACCGTTGAAAATACATAAGTGAAAGGTTCAGGCATGGCCGAATGGCCAGCCCCAATGATCTGAGAACTAAACATCCCAAGATGTCTAATACAATAGTAAGCTATCCTATTTATACTAGACTAGCTACTAGGGTTTACAGGAGTAAGTAATTGATGCATAAATCCACTTTCAGGGCCCACTTGGTGTATGTTTGGGCTGAGCTTGATCTATCCACGAGCTGAGGCTTCTTTTGGAGTTGAACGCCAAGTTGTAACATGTTTTGGGCGTTCAACTCCGGTTCGTTACGTGTTTCTAGCGTTTGACTCCAGATAACAACATGGAACTGGCGTTGAATGCCAGTTTACGTCCTCTAATCACGAATAAAGTATGGACTATTATATATTACGCCAGTTTGCGCGCCATTTGGAGTTGTGTAGCTCCAGAAAATCTATTTCGAGTGCAAAGAGGACAGATTCCAATAGCATCAGCAGTCCTTTGTTAGCCTTCTTTCAGAGTTTTTCTCAGGTCCCTCAATTTCAGCCAGAAAATACCTGAAATCATAGAAAAACACACAAACTCATAATAAAGTCCAGAAATGTGAATTTATCATAAAAACTAATGAAAACATCCCTTAAAGTAACTAGATCATACTAAAAACTACCTAAAAACAATGCCAAAAAGCGTATAAATTATCCGCTCATCACCCTCCTTCTCACGTTAGTGCCTTACGTTAATTGCATTAACGTGACCACTAACGTGGTGGTAATTGGCATCTCCAACTTTAGTGACAAAGGTGAGTGTTACTAACATTGGTTTATCTTGCTTTGCTCCACGTTACTCTTCACGTTAGTGGTCTTAACGTGACCACTAACGTGGGCACTATTGGCTGAGCCCAACGTTAGTGACAAAGGTGAGTGTCACTAACGTTGGCGATTGCTTTCTCCTCCCATATTAGAGTTCACGTTAATTGGATTAACGTGACTCTTAACGTGGCTAATTGTGCCCTTTTTGGAACGTTAGTGGCATTCACTTTTACCACTAACGTTGGAGCTTCTCTTTTCCTCCACGTTAGCTACCACATTAGTATAATTAACATGGCAACTAACGTGGGATATGATGACCTCGAAGGCGTTATTGGCGAACTTTTTCCATTAACGCTACAAGCTTGTCCCCATTCCACATTAGTGGTCATGTTAATTAGATTAACGTGGCTGCTAACGTGGCTCCTTCTTGCTTCCTTTGTCCTGAAATCAAGGAATTAAAGTGCATCAAAGCTCTGTTCCAAGTCATGAGATTATGCATCATCCATTTTATCATTCAATTCCTGCCTAATTCTCATGAAATCATGTAAAGTTCATAATGTTTGCTTGAATCAAGGTGTAAGTGTATTTTTTTATCCAAAGCTTGCTTATTTACTAAGAAAGTGCATGAAACTATCCTAAAACAATATAGAAAAGGTTAGTGAAACTGGCCAAGATGCCCTGGCATCAGTGCTCCCATTTGTGTGTAGTCAACGGCTACGTGAAGCTCTTGTTGAGCTCATTAGATTCACCTAACTTAAGAGGTATGATTTTAGAAAATCCTTGCCCAGATCTCAGCCCTAAGAAATTCAATTGATTAGGTGGTCTCTAAGGTTGGACTATTGGTGGTTTGTGCCTCAAACACCATCGAAGAAGGTACGGAAACTCTTTACCTTTGTGAATTTGTGGTTTTGATAACCCTAGGTTGATTAGTGGTATTTGATATGATTTTAGTTTGAGTTCTTACAATTGTTGGCTAGTTGGAAGCATTTGGATTAGAATTTGTGATTTATTGGTGGTTGAAAGCTTGTTGGGCACAAATTTTGGTGTATAGCACATATTGAGAATTGGCTAAGGTAAGGTTTTGGTTTCCTCTATGTAATATATAATATTTCTAGACACTTAGGTTAGTGACCCATAGGATAGGTTTGGATTGAATTGGTTGTTGAACTTGGTTGATTGATAATGTATGATGAATTGATGACTTTGATGTTTTGGATGAATGATGTTGTTGATATTGTTAAATAATATTGAATATTGGTATTGAGAATGAATGACATTGATGTTGATGATTCGTAGTGATAGAATGATTATGTAGAGATAGAATGATTATTGATGAGTTTGTTGGATGAGAAGAGGTTTTAGTGTGAAATCATTGATAATTGTGGGTTGAGAATTATATAATATGAGTGGTGAATTGTGACATAAGTAGTAAGATCTGATGTAAATTGGGGCTGGTGTGGTTTTGGATTGTTTAGGATATGAATTTTGGAAAGTTGAGAATCTTATTGTTTTTGGTGACTTTGATGGACCATAACTCGATCCGAAAAGCATGAAATTGATTGAACTTTTTTTAAATTAAAGATTTCTATGTGAGCTTTACATTGATATAAAGTTTGTAGGAAATGAATTTTTATAGAGAAAGTTATGACTGTTTAAAGTTTGGTGCCAAAAACTGAATTCTGCAACATTAAAATTTTTCTAAGTTTTGTAGCGGCTACGTACGCGACAGGGGCACACGACGCGACCAACCCATTCGGGTTGGGGAACCTGCGTACGTGAACGCTGCCTACGTACATGAGCAAGTGGATTTTTAACCCTTGCGTACGCAATATAGTGCACGCGACGCGATCAAGCCATTCGGGTTGGGCTACTCACATACGCGAGGCACGGTATGTGTATGCGAACTATTCAAAAATGTCCCTTGCATATACGAACTTCAACATGCAACACGAGAAACCCATTTGGGTTGAGACACTCGCGTACGCGAGTAGGTCGTTGCGTACGCGACTACCCCTTTTTCAACATCCCGCGTATGCGAGGCAGGGGCTTACGTACGCGAGACCCGTGTTTTGCTAAAATTGATTTTTATGTTTTTGAAAAGGGTTCTCTCAACTTTCTAAACTTCCCTAAGATGTAGTATAAGGGTAATTTTTATGGTTAGGTCTAAGGATTAATAAAGGATAATTAAGAACTTAAATAAGTGAATTTTATGTGAATTTAGAAAATGGAGGCTTAGGTTTCTGGAGTACTGAGGACGGATTTGGTTGAGTAAGATGACGAGGCATTGTATTGATGATTGATGGTACAAATTGTGAAAGTGGTGAACTACTGAGAATTGAACTAAATGATTTTTTGAAAACCACTGATGTAATACTTTTAAAGTTGAGATTTTTGAGACGCTATGCGCCTGGCAAGGACGGTTGGTTAATCCCACTTTTCGAGGCCGCGGTGGTGGTATAAGGGCGGTGGTTGTAACGACCCAACTCCCAGTATGCCATGGTCATACAAGAAGCTAAGTGTTACCAACTTATTCTTCCTAATTATTAACTATCACTTAATATATGAGCCTGTTCCTTGTTAGAACGTTGTCAATTTTACGAGTAACTTTTTTTTTGTTGCAGATGTTCAAGTAAAATAAGCAAGCATACACTGAGAGCAATTAAAGCAAGCATAGAGAAATATAGAAATATAGTAGATAATATACATCATGTACACTATAACAAAACATGTAGCGTTTACACAAGATCAAGTCAGTTTCCATCCTCGTCATCCTACGTAGCTAATGTTTACACGACACTCCCAGGGCCTGGCCCATACAAAAAGCCGCTAGACTGGCACCCAGGCTAGCCTAACCACTATATAGCTCCTAGCTCTCGGGTGTACTAACACAAGTGAGAGACTATCTATCCGATAATGTTAGACTAGAGTGTCATCAAAAGAATGCCCCTTCCGCGGTCCAACTATATCTACTCGTGGCCGTTCGGAGAATCGCCGTGTGGCTCGTCCATCTCCTCATCCTGCTCGATTTCTATCTCAGGATCCTCCTCCTCCTCATCATCCGCAGCAACAACTATACCCTCACATCCACCAGAAAACACTACTGTCACTATGTACAAAACCATTCACGAGCACAGGTCCGTTCGCGTATATAGGAGCTACCCCACCGTCCGGTAGTGCCGGCTCATCAGGCTGTGGAAAATCAGGGATCGGCTTAGGAGGAAAGTCCCACTCTGGTGGTATCACAGGTACGTAGTCACCAGCTAACTCGGGCTCATCAGGAACGATAGGCTCAGGTTCCACCTCATTCAAAGGTTGAGCTGGTATAGGGTGCTCGGGGTCATCAGGAAAAGGATGTACCGGTGCGTCGAGATGTAGCCAGGATAAGGGAAAGTCGTAAGGAGCATCAGGGTCAAAATGCGGGCTAGACAGAGGATGTTGAAAGGCTCGATTAGGTAACGCATATCGTCCAATACGAGGCTCCAATCCCATGATGAAGTAACTGTGATGTACCGGATCCTCGTAGACGTAAGGGTCCTCGAACTCATAGAAGATCACGCCCGTCTCCATCTGAGGGGGAGGAAGGGAGAGAAGGGGGTAAGAACTGGGGAGTTCTTAGTAGGGTCGGGGTTATTAGTTACGTTCATTTATTTGGGGTCGATTAACAGACAAATAACATAATATAGCGAAGCAGTAAACAAAAGATATAAAAAGAAAGAGAAAGTAGAGACAATAGAAAGCAGAACACAAACAAAAGAATACAAGAAAATAAAACATAGAAATAGCATACAAGCAGACAAACACAAAGAAATAGATCACACACAGAAAGGAATGCAACAGAGAATGATGCGCAGACAAGAATGATGCATGTCTAGTCCTAGTACAGGCCATGAGCTCATGTGTCGGTTAGCACCTGCATTCCCGACATTTATCCGGTCACGAATTCCCGATTTCCCGGATACGATTTTCCGTTCAAATAAATGCGCATGTAATTATTAGCAGCTCTATTGAGACAGCCTCTGCGTTCTACTCGCAGGAAATATTCTCTTGGGAACGGAAACTTGCTGTAGGTATCCTAGTTTCCCTACAGAAGCTCTTGTGAACGAAAAATTGCTGTAGGTATCCTAGTTTCCCTATAGAAGCTCTTGGGTTGCCTTAAGCAACAGATCATCACATAATCATTCTCATTATCATCATTCATCATCATTCTCATTAATCATCATCATTTTCATATTCTTATGCAGTACCTCTTTCTTTCTCTGTTCAATCATTCTGTACAAACTTTACATCTTTCACTTTTACAACATCTTGATTCAAACCATATTTATCAAATTACTCTTTTCTCTTGATCTCTTTTCTCTATTCTGGTTACTCTGTTCTCTGTATCTCTTTACTCTGCTCTGGTTACTCTTTTCTCTGCTTAACGTACGTATTTAAAGTTTATGTAAATCTCGGTAAGAATAGTTTGCCTGTCCCAAGTATAGGTTCATTAAGTCTATACGGAAACAGTTTAACTTTTCATACAATACCTAACCCTAGTCGCAACTCAAGGACTAACTATGTTGCCCTAGTTCGTTCACTAATGTCTGTCTGCTTTTCTGTCATTAAAACTTTACAGACTTTTTCTTCGATTTTTATCTTTTCTTCAACTTTTTATCTTTTATTTATCTTTACCTCACTAATATGTTCTTACCACTCCCTAAGTGTTTTATGAAGGTAATTATGAGATTCTGCACTTAAAATTGTCTTTCTAAAGCTTTTACAGAAAACTGCCTTTTCTACATTATTTTATTATTTTTATTAAAATATTATTTTTAATTAAATATTATTATTTAATATTTTATTATTATTTATTATTTTATTATCAAATTTTCGAAAATTAACTCACTTTTACTTTTAACCTTTAAAATTTACTTTTTACCCCGGTAACTTTTAATATTTCTACTTTAACCACCCTAACTTTCAGAAATTACCAAATAACCCCTTAAACACCAAAATAATTACTTCCTTGCCCTTTATAAGATCTAAAAGGTGTTCTTCAATGTTCTTCACCACACTCAAAGTGTTCTTCATGTTCTTCGTATATTCTTCAAATTCTTTCTCTGTTTTTACCCGTTTTTCAGTCTTTTCAGCAACCGATTTTTACTATAATTCATAATAAATTAGCAGCCACTAAAACCCCATCTTTTCTACATGATTTCATCACAAATTGAACCTCAATTTAAGCCTAGGGTTTCATTTTTCCAGCTGCTCCAAGAACATGAACATAAAGCTTGCATTTCATAAAATTTCATCAAAATTTCACCAAATTTTCACCAAGAATCAATCATATATGCAACCAATTTTTAGCACAGCCAAATAATACAACATTCACACATCTCAAACACAAATAATCAAGATTAATTTCGTGACACCCTACCTGGTTTTGCTGCTCTTAATTCAATCAAACTTTCAGGTGGTCCTTAAGCACTTTTTCCTCCTAAATCACACCAAGAAACACATATTTAACCATGTTTCCTTGAAACCGAATCAAAAGAGAGATGGTGCAGCCAACTCACCTTGATCCCAGCCTTGATAAGTCATATGATCATGTAGAGAAAGAAGAGAGGATCATTTTGGTCGGATTGGAATTTTGATTTGAGTTTTAGTTCAGCAGAAATCAAACTTTGAAGATTAAAGGGTCATGAAAGTTTCTCTCTTTTCTCTCTTCACATTTTCGGCCAAAGGGAGTAAATGACCAGCCTTGGAGTGTCTTGGGGGTGTAAGGAGAGTTGTGATTGGTTGGCTTGAAGGTGGATTAAAATAATATTAAAATATCTCAGGTGTATAACTACTAAAACTAGGTGTATCGGAACACTTGCAAAAACATCTCTAAAAATTATTTTCTGAGCTACTAGCATAAATGACACTAGTAACATATTTAGTATAAGAATAAGACATGAATAATGATGCCTTGGCATCGCCAAAGTCATCAGAGAGTGCTGGTGCTAAACTGCACCAGTAAATTGTGAACCCGGTTAAACCGATTTTCTGTTTTTAACTAAACTGACCAGGTAACCTTATAATATCATTCAAGAAGCTTCTAATACTCATATAATGATGATATTACCCTATTATCTCTCTTCTCTCATGAATCGAGTCCGGTTCGTCAAACTGAGACTATTTACGAAAAACCGGATCAAAACTCCTAATCGATACGGTTCAAAAACTATGTTCTTCGTAACTGCATTATCGAGCTTGCCCCATAAAAAGTTCTAGCTTAAAGATGACATAATGACAATTAGGATTGAGATACTTGATAATATATCAAAGCTTCTCCCCTTACTGATCCTCCGGAGTTCTCCGTACTTTCAGAAAAGATCTCGCGTACTCGAAAACCGGGGTTGTTACATTCTACCCTCCTAAAAGAAAATTTTGCCCTCAAAATTTCAGTTACCTGAGAATAGATACGGGTAATCAGCTTTCATCTTATCCTCCAGTTCCCAAGTGTGTTCTTCTTCTCCTCTTTGTCCCCAAGCTACTTTGACTAAGCGAACAGTCTTGCCTCTCAGCTGCTTATCACTTCTTTCTACGATCTGAACTGGTGATGCTTGATATGTCAAATCGTTTCGTAACTGTACCGTCTCTAGTTTTAAAATGTGACTCTCGTCGGGAATATATTTCTTAAGTTGTGAGACATGGAAAACATCATGAAGGTTTGACAGATATGGGGGAAGGGCTACTTGATAAGCTACTAGACCGACTCTTTTAAGTATTTGGAAAGGTCCTATGTATCGAGGGTTAAGCTTTTTAGTCTTAAGGGCTCTACCTATTCCAGTAGTCGGGGTTACTTTAAGAAATACATGGTCTCCCTCACTAAACTCTAAGGGTCTACGTCTATTATCGGCATAGCTCTTTTGACGACTCTGTGCTGTCTGGATCTTCTGGCGAATCCCCTTTATCTTCTCAGTAGTTTCTTGCACTAAGTCTGGACCCAAGACACTAGCTTCTCCGTCATCATTCCAACACAATGGTGTCTGACATCTCCTTCCATAGAGAGCTTCATATGGTGCCATCCCGATACTTTGTTGGTAACTGTTGTTGTAGACGAACTCGACTAACGGCAAATATTTATCCCAACTACCTTGGTTATCCATCACACAAGATCTTAGCATGTCTTCCAATGTCTGGATTGTCCGCTCTGATTGTCCGTCTGTCTGAGGATGGTATGCTGTACTCATATGCAATTCTGTTCCTAAAGCTTTCTGGAAAGCTCCCCAAAATCTGGAAGTAAACCTCGGATCTCGATCTGAAACAATTGACGAAGGTATTCCGTGCAATCGTACGATTTCTTGAATATATATCCGTGCCAGCCTTTCTAATGTATAGTCAACTCGAATCGGAAGGAAGTGCGCTGATTTTGTCAACCTGTCCACAATTATCCAAATGGCATCGTGTCCTGTTGAAGTCCTTGGCAATCCCATAACAAAATCCATAGTGATCTGCTCCCATTTCCATCGTGGTATTTCTAAGGGTTGCAGGGTTCCTGACGGTTTCTGGTGTTCCACCTTCACCTTCTGGCAAGTTAAACATTTTGAGACATAATCAGCTACCTCTTTCTTTAAGTCCGGCGACCAGAATATTTGTTTCAAATCTCAATACATCTTCGTCACTCCAAGATGCATAGAAAGTCTGCTTTGATGAGCTTCTGTAAGAATCTTTTGTTGTAATTCTCCAGAGCTAGGCACACAAATTCTGTTCTTGTATCTCTAGAGACTGCTATGATCTAGTCTTACAGCTTCTGGTTCTTCTACTTTCATCCGTCTCAGCATCGTCATCATTTCTGAGTCCTGTGCTTGTGCTTGCTGAATCCTAATCTTAAAATCTGGTGTTGTATGCAACTGCGCCAAACAGACTCCATTTGACGTCTCAGTCATAGCCAACTTAAGGTCCTCAAATTCCGCGAGTAGCTTCTCTTCCTTTATCATCATCCAAGAGATACTCAAATTCTTCCTGCTCAAGGCGTCTGCCACCACGTTTGCTTTTCCTGGGTGATAACTTAACTTAAAATCATAATCCTTCAGGAACTCCATCCACCTTCGCTGTCGCATATTAAGATCCTTCTGGTCAAAGATATACTTTAAACTTTTGTGGTCAGAGAAAACTTCTAGTTGAGCGCCATACAAATAGTGCCTCCAGATCTTCAGAGCAAACACCACTGCAGCCAACTCTAAGTCATGCGTCGGATAATTTCGTTCATGAGGTCTCAGCTGCCGGGAAGCATAAGCCACCACATTTTTGTCTTACATCAGCACACATCCAAGTCCTTTATGAGAGGCGTCACAGTATACTTCAAAAGGTTTCTGTGGGTCGGGTAGTACTAATACAGGTGCAGTTGTTAACTTCTCCTTAAGCATCTTGAAACTTCTATCACACTCAGCCGTCCAAACGAACGGAACTTCCTTTCGTGTAAGGTAAGTCAAAGGTAAGGCTATCTGTGAAAATCCTTTGATGAACCTCCGGTAATATCCAACAAGTCTGAGAAAACTCCGAACTTCTGTAACGGTCGTAGGTGGTTCCCATTGCACTACTGCTTCAATTTTTGAAGGATCCACCGCAATTCCTCCCTGTGATATAACATGTCCCAAAAATGCCACCTTCTCTGTCCAGAACTCGCACTTTGATAGTTTAGCATATAACTTTCGAGTCCTCAGTATCTGCAATACAGCCCTTAGATGCTCTTCATGCTCTCCTTCTGTCTTCGAATAAATGAGAATATCGTCTATGAAAACTACTACGAACTGATCAAGGTACGGACGGAAAATACGATTCATGTAATCCATGAAAATCGTGGGAGCATTAGTTAGTCCAAACGACATAACCGTATACTCATAGTGACCATATCGAGTTCTAAATGCAGTCTTCGGTATATCCGATTCTTTCACTCGAATCTGGTGATAGCCTGATCGCAAATCAATCTTCGAAAACACAGTTGCACCCTTTAACTGATCCATCAAATCATCTATTCATGGAAGTGGATACTTGTTCTTGATAGTGACTTTGTTTAACTGTCGGTAATCTACGCAAAGTCTCATTCCACCATCCTTCTTCTTTACTAGCAATACCGGAGCTCCCCAAGGTGATGCACTGGGACGAATAAATTTCTTGCCAAGTAGCTCATCCAACTGCTTCTTCAACTCTGCAAGTTCCAGTGGTGACATCCGGTACGGTGCTATGGAAATCGGTCCGGTTCCAGGTACAAGTTCAATGCTGAATTCTATCTCTCGCTGAGGAGGAAACTCAGGTATGTCGTCCGGGAAAACATCAGGAAATTCCTTCACCACTCGGATTTGTTCTAAGCTTACTTCACTGTCATTTGAGCTAGCCGCTAACAGAACGTACCCCTCACAATCACTCCCGTTTAAGGTAACTCTTACAGAATTCAGATATAAGGTATATGAAAAAAAATGGTTTAATATCTAAACTATCAGACGGAATAACAGCAGTTCTTTCAAAGCAATCAAGGAAAACATGATACTTAGATAACCAATCTAACCCTAGAATAACTTCTAAACCACATAGAGGCAAACAGATTAGATCATGTATAAAAGTTCTAATCCTAATAGTGAATGGTACTTGCAGGCACACTAAACTAGTCAAAACATTTTGGGATGCAGGTGTATGGACAATCAGATCAAAGTTCAACTCAGAGAAATCTAGTCCCAACTTACGAGCAATAGTTAAAGAAACAAATGAATGCGATGCACCCGAGTCATACAGTACAGTTAGAAATCGATCTTTGACAATACACTGACCTTGGATCAGGGCGTCTGATTACATAGCATCATCAGCAGTCATAGCAAACACTCGACCTTGTTACTGGGTTCGCGCTGGATTCTGGGTAAACCTCTTTGGGCAATTCTTAGCCATATGCCCTGGTTCGTTATAAATATAACACTTGAATGTTCCAAACAAACAGGGTCTATTACCATGATCTTTCCCATGCTCATTCTCATTTCCGTTTCTCACTCCGAGACGATCAACAGCCCTAGCTGCTGCTTCTGCAACCTCACGCACCGCCTCAGCCACAGCGTTCATGGTAGTCATAAACGTTTCCTGTTCCTTCTCGTAGTTAACATTAGGAATTCCTTCCCGTACGCCTTGTCTCTGTGAACCCATCGTGGTCCCGTTCACACCAAACAATCATTATTAAGGTGATCAGTCTTAACATTTCAAGTCAAGTGTGAACATTCCCAGAATGAAAACACAGAAACAATCATGCAACATATATCACAGGGATATCCTATACGCATGAGACACACAACAGAGTATGCAATGAAGCATAGTTAGTCCACTCCCCAGGCTCTACTGGGAACGAACTGCTCTGATACCAAATTGTAACGACCCAACTCCCAGTATGCCATGGTCATACAAGAAGCTAAGTGTTACCAACTTATTCTTCCTAATTATTAACTATCACTTAATATATGAGCCTGTTCCTTGTTAGAACGTTGTCAATTTTACGAGTAACTTTTTTTTGTTGCAGATGTTCAAGTAAAATAAGCAAGCATACACTGAGAGCAATTAAAGCAAGCATAGAGAAATATAGAAATATAGTAGATAATATACATCATGTACACTATAACAAAACATGTAGCGTTTACACAAGATCAAGTCAGTTTCCATCCTCGTCATCCTACGTAGCTAATGTTTACACGACACTCCCAGGGCCTGGCCCATACAAAAAGCCGCTAGACTGGCACCCAGGCTAGCCTAACCACTATATAGCTCCTAGCTCTCGGGTGTACTAACACAAGTGAGAGACTATCTATCCGATAATGTTAGACTAGAGTGTCATTGGTGGACGAAATTGTGATCACATTATATGTTTCTTGGATTTTGAATGAAAGCTTATTTATGGCACTGCCATGTTCTAATTATTTTGAGATGAAGGCTTCTAAGGGGCAGCACCTGTGTGAGATTTTCTTTATTGGAATTCACAACTCCGTTCAACTAACCAGCAAGTGTACTGGGTCGTCCAAGTAATAACCTTACGTGAGTAAGGGTCGAATCCACAGAGATTGTTGGTATGAAGCAAGCTATGGTCACCTTGCAAATCTCAGTTAGGCAGATTAAAAAGTTATGGGTTCGAAAATAGAAATAAAGATTAGAAATAATAAAAAGGATAGAATACTTATGTAGATTCATTGGTAGGAATTTCAGATAAGCGGAATGGAGGTGCTGTAGAGCTCTCGGACGCCTGCCTTCCTATTCCTTCTACTCAATCCTTCTTACTCCTTTCCATGGCAAGCTTTGTATAGGGGTTCACTATCAGCTGTGGCTACTTTCGTTCCTCTCGGGGAAATAACCTATACGGCTATCACTCGCACAGCTAACCAGTCTGGAGGCATCACCCATGGTTGATAGCTACATCCCATCCTCGCAGTGAAAGCTAATGCACGCACTCTGTCACAGTACGGCCAATCACCGGTTGGTTCCCGCTCCTACTGGAATAGAATCCCTCTTTTGCGTTTGTCACTAACGCCCAGCAGGTTAAAGTTTGAAGCACGTCACAGTCATTCATGAACGGAATCCTACTCGGAATACCACAGACAAGGTGAGACTTTCCGGATTCCCAGGATCCTACTCGGAACACCACAGACAAGGTTGGACTTTCCGGATCCAGATAAATGCCGCCATCCATCTAGCTTATACCACGAAGATTCTGTTGGGGAATCTAAGAGATACACATTCAAGCTTCTTTGCATGTAGAACGGAAGTGGTTGTCAATCACGCGCGTTCATGAGTGAGAATGTTAATGAGGGTTATTAACTCATCACATTCATCATGTTCTTGGGTACGAATGAATATCTTGGAATAAGAATAAGAGAGGAATTGAATAAAAGAAAATAGAACTTCATTAATCTTTGAGGTACAGCAGAGCTCCACACCCTTAATATATGGTGTGCAGAAACTCCACCGTTGAAAATACATAAGCAAGAGGTCCAGGCATGGCCGAATGGCCAGCCCCCTAAACGTGATCACAGGATAGAAAATACAATCCAGGATGTCTAATACAATAGTAAAAGGTCCTATATATACTAGACTAGCTACTAGGGTTTACATGAGTAAGTAATTGATGCATAAATCCACTTCCGGGGCCCACTTGGTGTGTGCTTGGGCTGAGCTTGATCAATCCACGAGCTAAGGCATTTCTTGGCGTTAAACTCCAGGTTATGACGTGTTTTGGGCGTTTAACTCCGGATCATGACGTTTTTCTGGCGGTTTACTCCAGACAGCAGCATGTACTTGGCGTTTAACCCCAAGTTACGTCGTCATTCTTCGACTAAAGTATGGACTATTATATATTGCTGGAAAGCCCTGGATGTCTACTTTCCAACGCCGTTGAGAGCGCGCCATTTGGAGTTCAGTAGCTCCAGAAAATCTATTTCGAGTGCAGGGAGGTCAGAATCCAATAGCATCAGCAGTCCTTTTGTCAGCCTTTTTCAGAGTTTTGCTCAAATCCCTCAATTTCAGTCAGAATTTACCTGAAATCACAGAAAAACACACAAACTCATAGTAAAGTCCAGAAATGTGAATTTAACATAAAAACTAATGAAAACATCCCTAAAAGTAGCTTAAACTTACTAAAAACTATATAAAAACAATGCCAAAAAACGTATAAATTATCCGCTCATCACAACACCAAACTTAAATTGTTGCTTGTCCCCAAGCAACTGAAAATCAAATAGGATAAAAAGAAGAGAACATACTATAAACTCCAAAATATCAATGAATAGTAATTTAATCAGATGAGCGGAACTTGTAGCTTTTTGCTTCTGAACAGGTTTGGCATCTCACTTTTTCCTTTGAAGTTTAGAATGATTGGCTTCTCTAGGAACATAGAATTTTGGATAGTGTTATTGACTTTCCTAGTTAAGCATGTTGATTCTTGAACACAGCTACTTATGAGTCTTGGCTGTGGCCCTAAGCACTTTGTCTTCCAGTATTACCACCGGATACACAAATGCCACAGACACATAACTGGGTGAACCTTTTCAGATTGTGACTCAGCTTTGCTAAAGTCCCCAGTTAGTGGTGTCCAGAGCTCTTAAGCACACTCTTTTGCTTTGGATCACGACTTTAACCATTCAGTCTCAAGCTTTTCACTTGGACCTTCATGACACAAGCACATGGTTAGGGACAGCTTGATTCAGCCGCTTAGGCCTGGATTTTAATTTCCTTGGGCCCTCCTATCCATTGATGCTCAAAGCCTTGGATCCTTGCTAAAATTTTCGCCACTTTTTTTTTTTCACTGCTTTTTCTTGCTTCAAGAATCAATTTCATGGTGTTTTTCAGATCATCAATAACATTTCTCTTTTGTTCATCATTCTTTCAAGCACCAACAGTTTTAACATTCATAAACAACAAGATCAAAAGACATATGCACTGTTCATTCATTCATTCAGAAAACAAAAATTATTGCCACCACATCAATATAATTAAATTAAATTCACTAATAATTTCGAAAATTATGTACTTCTTGTTCTTTTGATTTAAAACATTTTTCTTTTAAGAGAGGTGAAGAACTACTGGATTTTATTCATAGCTTTAAAGCATGGTTTACATACTAATGATCATGAAATAGAGACACAAAAACATAGATAAACATAGCATTAAAAACCGAAAACAGAAAGATATAAAGAACAAGGAATGAATCCACCTTAGTGGCGTCTTCTTCTTGAAGGACCAATGATGTTCTTCAACTCTTCTATGTCCCTTCCTTGCCTTTGTTGCTCCTCCCTCATTGCTCTTTGATCTTCTCTTATTTCTTGGAGAGTGAGGGCGTGTTCATGGTGTTCCACCCTTAATTGTTCAACATTATGGCTCAAATCTTCCAAGGAGGTGCTAAGTTGCTCCCAATAGTTGTTGGGAGGAAAGTGCATTCCATGAGGCATTTGTTGATGATGAACTTCCTCATGTTCTTCTTGGGGGCCGTGAGGGACTTCCCTTGTTTGCTCCATCCTTTTCTTGGTGATGGGCTTGTCTTCTTCAATGGAGACATCTCCATCTATGATAACTCCAGCTGAATAGCATAGATGGCATATGAGGTGAGGGAATGCTAGCCGTGCCATGTATGAAGGCTTGTCAGCTATTTTGTAGAGTTCATTGGCTATGACTTCATGAACCTCTACTTCCTCTCCAATCATGATGCTATGGATCATGATGGCCCGATCCACAGTAACTTCAGATCGGTTGCTTGTAGGGATGATGGATCTTTGAATAAACTCCAACCATCCTCTAGCTACAGGCTTGAGGTCCAATCTTCTTAGTTGGACTGGCTTGCCTTTGGAATCTACTCTCCATTGGGCGCCTTCCACACATATGTCCATAAGGACTTGGTCCAACCTTTGGTTAAAGTTGACCCTTTCTTGTGTAGGGGTGTTCATCACCTTGCATCATAGGCAAATGAAACGCCAACCTCACATTTTCCGGACTGAAATCCAAGTATTTCCCCTAACCATTGTGAGATAATTCTTTGGGCTTGGGTTCATACTTTGGTCATGGTTTCTAGTGATCCATGCATTGGCATAGAACTCTTGAACCATGAGAATTCCGACTTGTTGCATGGGGTTGGCTAAGACTTCCCAACCTCTTCTTTGAATTTCATGTCGGATCTCCGGATACTCATTTTTCTTGAGCTTGAAAGGGACCTCAGGGATCACTTTCTTCTTTGCCACAACATCATAGAAGTGGTCTTGATGGCTTTTGGAGATGAACCTCTCCTTCTCCCATGACTCGGAGGAAGAAGCTTTTGCTTTCCCTTTTCCTTTTCTTGAGGAAATTCCGGTCTTGGGTGCCATTGATGGTGAAAAAATAAAAAAAGCTTAGGCTTTTTACCACACCAAACTTAAAATTTGCTCGTCCTCGAGCAAGAAAAGAAAAGAAGAGTAGAAGAAGAAGAAGAAAAGATGGTAGAGAGGGAGAAGAGAGGGTTCGGCTATGTGGGGGAATGTGGGTTTGTGTTGTGTGAAAATGTAAAAGAAAAGAAGGGTATTTATAGGGGGAGGGGGAGGGTAGAGGTTCGGCCAATTTGGGTGGGAATGGGTGGGAAATTGAATTTGAATTTTATGGAGGTAGGTGGGGTGTATGGGGAAGAGGAGGTTGATATGAATGGTGAATGGGTAAATTTGGAGGATGAATTGAGGTGATTGATGAAGAAGATGTTGGGAATTGTGACATGGGGAATCACATCACAAAAACTAGGATTGGGAAGTAAGGTGGGAATATGTTAGGTGGGGATCCTGTGGGGTCCACAGATCCTGAGGTAGGAATCCTGTGGGGTCCACAGGTCCTGAGGTGAAAACAAATACCATTGCTTCACCCTATAGGCGTGTAAATTGCCTTCATGCTCCATTCTGGCGTTCAAACGCCCATTGGTGCATGTTCTGGGCGTTAAACGCCCATGTAATGCTTGTTTCTGGCGTTGAACGCCAGTTTCAAGCTTGTTTCTGGCGTTCAGCACCAAATTGTCCTCTGTGTGCGCATTCTGGCGTTAAACGCCAGGATGTAGCTTGTTTTGGGCGTTCAGCGCCAGAAAGATGCTCTGTTCTGGCGTTGAATGCCAGCCAGATGCTCCTTCTGGGCGCTGAACGCCAGCCCGTGCGTCCTCCAGGGTGAAAAATTTTTTTCTTCTGTTTTTGACTCTGTTTTTAATTTTTTTGATTTTTTCGTGACTCCTCATGATCATGTACCTAATAAAACACAAAAATAACAAAGAAACAAAATAAAATAAAATTAGATAAATAAAATTGGGTTGCCTCCCAACAAGCGCTTCTTTAATGTCATTAGCTTGACAGTGCTCCACAAGGTGATCAGGTCAATGTTAGTGTAGTCCCAACACCAAACTTAGAATTTGGATATGGGGTTTGAACACCAAACTTAGAGTTTGGTTGTGGCTTCACAACACCAAACTTAGAGTTTGACTGTGTGGGTTCTTCTTGACCTTGAACTGAGAGAAGCTCTTCATGCTTACTCTCTTTTGTCACAGAGGGATTGCCATGTGCCTGAAACACAAGGTATTCTCCATTCAATTGAAGGACTAATTCACCTCTGTTGACATCTATCACAGCTCCTGCTGTGGCTAGGAAAGGTCTTCCTAGGATGATGCATTCATCATCTTCCTTCCTAGTGTCTAGGATTATGAAATCAGTAGGGATGTAAAGGCCTTCAACCTTTACTAGCACGTCCTCTACCAACCCATAAGCTTGTCTCACTGACTTGTCTGCCAGTTGTAATGAGAACAAGGCAGGTTGTACCTCAATGATTCCCAGCTTCTCTATCACAGAGAGTGGCATAAGATTTATTCCTGATCCAAGATCACATAGAGCTCTTTCAAAGCTCATAGTGCCAATGGTGCAAGGTATTAAGAACTTGCCAGGATCTTGTTTCTTTTGAGGTAGAGTTCTCTGAATCCAAGTATCCAGTTCACTAATGAGCAAGGGAGGTTCACTTTCCCAAGTCTCATTACCAAATAACTTGGCATTCAGCTTCATGATAGCTCCTAAATATTGAGCAACTTGCTCTTCAGTCACATCTTCATCCTCTTCAGAGGATGAATATTCTTCAGAGCTCATGAATGGCAGAAGGAGATTCAAAGGAATCTCTATGGTCTCTAGATGAACCTCAGATTCCTCAGGATCCTTAATAGGAGACTCCTTCTTACTTGAGGAACGTCCCAGGAGGTCTTCCTCACTAGGATTTTCGTCCTTCTCCTCCTTGGTGCATTCGGCCACTTTGATTAAATCAATGGCCTTGCACTCTCCTTTTGGATTCTCTTCTGTATTGCTTGGGAGAGTACTGGGAGGAGTTTCAATAACTTTCTTACTCAGCTGGCCCACTTGTGCCTCCAGATTTCTAATGGAGGATCTTGTTTCATTCATGAAACTGAAAGTGGCTTTTGACAGATCAGAGACTATATTGGCTAAATTAGAAGTGTTTTGTTCAGAGTTCTCTGTCTGTTGCTGAGAAGATGATGGATATGGCTTACTATTGTTCAACCTATTGCGTCCACTATTGTTAAAACCTTGTTGAGGTTTTTGTTGATCCTTCCAGGAGAAATTTGGATGATTTCTCCATGATGAGTTATAGGTGTTTCCATAAGGTTCACCTAAGTAATTAACCTCTGCCATGGCAGGGTTCTCAGGATCATAAGCTTCTTCAGAAGCTGCCTCTCTAGTGCTGTTGGATGCATGTTGCAATCCATTCAGATTTTGAGAGATCATGTTGACCTGTTGAGTCAACACTTTGTTCTGAGCCAATATGGCATTCAGAGCATCAATTTCAAGAACTCCTTTCTTCTGAGGTACCCCATTGTTCACGGAATTCCTCTCAGAAGTGTACATGAACTGGTTGTTTGCAACCATGTCAATGAGTTCTTGAGCCTCTTCAGGCGTTTTCTTCAGGTGAATAGATCCACCTGCAGAATGGTCCAATGACATTTTCAAAAATTCAGAGAGACCATAATAGAATATATCTAATATGGTCCATTCAGAAAACATGTCAGATGGACATCTCTTGGTCAGCTGCTTGTATCTTTCCCAAGCTTCATAGAGGGATTCACCATCTTTTTGTTTGAAGGTTTGAACATCCACTCTCAGCTTGCTCAGCTTTTGAGGAGGAAAGAACTTATCTAAGAATGCAGTGACAAGCTTATCCCATGAGTCCAGGCTATCCTTGGGTTGTGAATCCAACCATACTCTAGCTCTGTCTCTTACAGCAAAAGGGAAAAGCAAGAGTCTGTAGACTTTAGGATTAACTCCATTTGTCTTTACAGTGTCACAGATCTGCAAGAACTTAGTTAAAAACTGGTAAGGATCTTCAGATGGAAGTCCATAAAACTTGCAGTTTTGTTGCATTAAAGCAACTAGTTGAGGCTTAAGCTCAAAGTTATTGGCTCCAATGGCAGGAATGGAGATGCTTCTTCCATCAAACTTGGACGTTGGCTTTGTGAAGTCTCCAAGCATTCTCCTTGCATTATTATTATTTTCGGCCATCACCTCTTGTTCTAATGTTTCTGAAAGGTTGTTTCTGGATTGTTGTAATTTAGCTTCTCTTAATTTTTTCTTCAGAGTCCTTTCAGGTTCTGGGTCAATGTCAACAAGAGTGCCTTTATCCTTGTTCCTGCTCATATGAAAGAGAAGAAAACAAGAAAAGAAAAAGGAGTCCTCTATGTCACAGTATAGAGATTCCTTTATGTTAGTAGAAGAAGAAAGGGGTATAAGAAAGAAGAAGGGGGTTCGGTTTTTAGATGAAGAGAGGTGAAGAGAAGTGTTAGTAATCAATTAATTAAATAGAAGAGGAGAAGAGAAGGAAGAATTTCGAAAATAATTTTGAAAAAGTAGTTAGTGATTTTCGAAAATTAGAAATAAAGTAAAATTAAAATTAAAACTTAAAACAATTAATTAATTAAAAAGAATTTTGAAAAAGAGAGAGATATTTTCGAAAATTAGAGAGGGAAAAGTAGTTAGGTGGTTTTGAAAAAGATAAGAGAGAAACAAAAAGTTAGTTAGTTGATTGAAAAAGATTTGAAATCAAAATTTGAAAAAGATAAGAAGATAGTAAGTTAGATAAGATATTTTAAAATCAAATTTTGAAAAATATAAGATAAAGGATAAAAAGGTAAAATAACACTTTTAATAAAAAGATATTTTGAAAAAGATTTAATTTTTAAAATTACTTAACTAACAAGAAACTACAAGATAAAATTCTAGAACTTAAAGATTGAACCTTTCTTAACAAGAAGGTAACAAACTTCAAATTTTTGAACCAATCACATTAATTGTTAGCTAATTTTCGAAAATTACATGTAAAGATAAGAAAAAGATTTTGAAAATAATTTGAAAAATAATTTTTTTGAAATTCTCGAAAATTACAAAGAAATGAAAAAGATATGATTTTTGAAAAAGATTTTGAAAAGATAAGATTTTTAAAATTGAAATTTTGACTTGACTAGTAAGAAATAACTAATTTTGAAAATTTTTGACCAAGTCAACCCAAAATTTCGAAATTTTGGAGGGAAATAAGGAAAAGATATTTTTTTTTTTGATTTTTGAATTTTTAATGAAAAACACAAAAATGACCCAAAACATGAAAATTTTGGATCAAAACACAAGATGTATGCAAGAATGCTATGAATGTCAAGATGAACACCAAGAACACTATGAAGATCATGATGAACATTAAGAACATAATTTTGAAAAAATTTTTGATGCAAAGAAAACATGCAAGACACCAAACTTAGAAATTTTTAATGCTTGGAAAATATGAATGCAAAGATGCACATGAAAAACAAGAAACAACACAAAACAAGAAATCATCAAGATCAAACAAGAGGACTTATCAAGAACAACTTGAAGATCATGAAGAACACTATGAATGCATGAGATTTTCGAAAAAAATGCAAGAAAAATTTTAAAGCATGCAATTGATACCAAACTTAAAAATTAACTCAAGACTCAAACAAGAACACAAAATATTTTTGGTTTTTATGATTTTATGATTTTTTTGTATTTTTATTAATTTTTTTCGAAAAATAAAGTTGGAAAAACGAAAAATAAAAAGAAAAATTTTGAAAAATATTTTTGAAAAGAAAATTACCTAATCTGAGCAACAAGATGAACCGTCAGTTGTCCATACTCAAACAATCCCCGGCAACGGCGCCAAAAACTTGGTGGACGAAATTGTGATCACATTATATGTTTCTTGGATTTTGAATGAAAGCTTATTTATGGCACTGCCATGTTCTAATTATTTTGAGATGAAGGCTTCTAAGGGGCAGCACCTGTGTGAGGTTTTCTTTATTGGAATTCACAACTCCGTTCAACTAACCAGCAAGTGTACTGGGTCGTCCAAGTAATAACCTTACGTGAGTAAGGGTCGAATCCACAGAGATTGTTGGTATGAAGCAAGCTATGGTCACCTTGCAAATCTCAGTTAGGCAGATTAAAAAGTTATGGGTTCGAAAATAGAAATAATGATTAGAAATAATAAAAAGGATAGAATACTTATGTAGATTCATTGGTAGGAATTTCAGATAAGCGGAATGGAGGTGCTGTAGAGCTCTCGGACGCCTGCCTTCCTATTCCTTCTACTCAATCCTTCTTACTCCTTTCCATGGCAAGCTTTGTATAGGGGTTCACTATCAGCTGTGGCTACTTTCGTTCCTCTCGGGGAAATAACCTGTACGGCTGTCACTCGCACAGCTAACCAGTCTGGAGGCATCACCCATGGTTGATAGCTACATCCCATCCTCGCAGTGAAAGCTAATGCACGCACTCTGTCACAGTACGGCCAATCACCGGTTAGTTCCCGCCCCTACTGGAATAGAATCCCTCTTTTGCGTTTGTCACTAACGCCCAGCAGGTTAAAGTTTGAAGCACGTCACAGTCATTCATGAACGGAATCCTACTCGGAATACCACAGACAAGGTGAGACTTTCCGGATTCCCAGGATCCTACTCGGAACACCACAGACAAGGTTGGACTTTCCTGATCCAGATAAATGCCGCCATCCATCTAGCTTATACCACGAAGATTCTGTTGGGGAATCTAAGAGATACACATTCAAGCTTCTTTGCATGTAGAACGGAAGTGGTTGTCAATCACGCGCGTTCATGAGTGAGAATGTTAATGAGGGTTATTAACTCATCACATTCATCATGTTCTTGGGTACGAATGAATATCTTGGAATAAGAATAAGAGAGGAATTGAATAAAAGAAAATAGAACTTCATTAATCTTTGAGGTACAGCAGAGCTCCACACCCTTAATCTATGGTGTGCAGAAACTCCACCGTTGAAAATACATAAGCAAGAGGTCCAGGCATGGCCGAATGGCCAGCCCCCTAAACGTGATCACAGGATAGAAAATACAATCCAGGATGTCTAATACAATAGTAAAAGGTCCTATATATACTAGACTAGCTACTAGGGTTTACATGAGTAAGTAATTGATGCATAAATCCACTTCCGGGGCCCACTTGGTGTGTGCTTGGGCTGAGCTTGATCAATCCACGAGCTAAGGCATTTCTTGGCGTTAAACTCTAGGTTATGACGTGTTTTGGGCGTTTAACTCCGGATCATGACGTTTTTCTGGCGTTTTACTCCAGACAGCAGCATGTACTTGGCGTTTAACGCCAAGTTACGTCGTCATTCTTCGACTAAAGTATGGACTATTATATATTGCTGGAAAGCCCTGGATGTCTACTTTCCAACGCCGTTGAGAGCGCGCCATTTGGAGTTCTGTAGCTCCAGAAAATCCATTTCGAGTGCAGGGAGGTCAGAATCCAACAGCATCAGCAGTCCTTTTGTCAGCCTTTTTCAGAGTTTTGCTCAAATCCCTCAATTTCAGTCAGAATTTACCTGAAATCACAGAAAAACACACAAACTCATAGTAAAGTCCAGAAATGTGAATTTAACATAAAAACTAATGAAAACATCCCTAAAAGTAGCTTAAACTTACTAAAAACTATATAAAAACAATGCCAAAAAGCGTATAAATTATCCGCTCATCAGTCATCAAAAGAATGCCCCTTCCGCGGTCCAACTATATCTACTCGTGGCCGTTCGGAGAATCGCCGTGTGGCTCGTCCATCTCCTCATCCTGCTCGATTTCTATCTTAGGATCCTCCTCCTCCTCATCATCCGCAGCAACAACTATACCCTCAGATCCACCAGAAAACACTGCTGTCACTATGTACAAAACCATTCACGAGCACAGGTCCGTTCGCGTATATAGGAGCTACCCCACCGTCCGGTAGTGCCGGCTCATCAGGCTGTGGAAAATCAGGGATCGGCTCAGGAGGAAAGTCCCACTCTGGTGGTATCACAGGTACGTAGTCACCAGCTAACTCGGGCTCATCAGGAACAATAGGCTCAGGTTCCACCTCATTCAAAGGTTGAGCTGGTATAGGGTGCTCGGGGTCATCAGGAAAAGGATGTACCGGTGCGTCGGGATGTAGCCAGGATAAGGGAAAGTCGTAAGGAGCATCAGGGTCAAAATGCGGGCTAGACAGAGGATGTTGAAAGGCTCGATTAGGGAACGCATATCGTCCAATACGAGGCTCCAATCCCCTGATGAAGTAACTGTGATGTACCGGATCCTCGTAGACGTAAGGGTCCTCGAACTCATAGAAGATCACGCCCGTCTCCATCTGAGGGGGAGGAAGGGAGAGAAGGGGGTAAGAACTGGGGAGTTCTTAGTAGGGTCGGGGTTATTAGTTACGTTCATTTATTTGGGGTCGATTAACAGACAAATAACATAATATAGCGAAGCAGTAAACAAAAGATAAAAATAGAAAGAGAAAGTAGAGACAATAGAAAGCAGAACACAAACAAAAGAATACAAGAAAATAAAACATAGAAATAGCATACAAGCAGACAAACACAAAGAAATAGATCACACACAGAAAGGAATGCAACAGAGAATGATGCGCAGACAAGAATGATGCATGTCTAGTCCTAGTACAGGCCATGAGCTCATGTGTCGGTTAGCACCTGCATTCCCGACATTTATCCGGTCATGAATTCCCGATTTCCCGGATACGATTTTCCGTTCAAATAAATGCGCATGTAATTATTAGCAGCTCTATTGAGACAGCCTCTGCGTTCTACTCGCAGGAAATATTCTCTTGGGAACGGAAACTTGCTGTAGGTATCCTAGTTTCCCTACAGAAGCTCTTGTGAACGGAAAATTGCTGTAGGTATCCTAGTTTTCCTATAGAAGCTCTTGGGTTGCCTCAAGCAACAGATCATCACATAATCATTCTCATTATCATCATTCATCATCATTCTCATTAATCATCATCATTTTCATATTCTTATGCAGTACCTCTTTCTTTCTCTGTTCAATCATTCTGTACAAACTTTACATCTTTCACTTTTACAACATCTTGATTCAAACCATATTTATCAAATTACTCTTTTCTCTTGATCTCTTTTCTCTATTCTGGTTACTCTGTTCTCTGTATCTCTTTACTCTGCTCTGGTTACTCTTTTCTCTGCTTAACGTACGTATTTAAAGTTTATGTAAATCTCGGTAAGAATAGTTTGCCTGTCCCAAGTATAGGTTCATTAAGTCTATACTGAAACAGTTTAACTTTTCATACAATACCTAACCCTAGTCGCAACTCAAGGACTAACTATGTTGCCCTAGTTCGTTCACTAATGTCTGTCTGCTTTTCTGTCATTAAAACTTTACAGACTTTTTCTTCGATTTTTATCTTTTCTTCAACTTTTTATCTTTTATTTATCTTTGCCTCACTAATATGTTCTTACCACTCCCTAAGTGTTTTATGAAGGTAATTATGAGATTCTGCACTTAAAATTGTCTTTCTAAAGCTTTTACAGAAAACTGCCTTTTCTGCATTATTTTATTATTTTTATTAAAATATTATTTTTAATTAAATATTATTATTTAATAATTTATTATTATTTATTATTTTATTATTAAATTTTCGAAAATTAACTCACTTTTACTTTTAACCTTTAAAATTTACTTTTTACCCCGGTAACTTTTAATATTTCTACTTTAACCACCCTAACTTTCAGAAATTACCAAATAACCCCTTAAACACCAAAATAATTACTTCCTTGCCCTTTATAAGATCTAAAAGGTTTTCTTCAATGTTCTTCACCACACTCAAAGTGTTCTTCATGTTCTTCGTATATTCTTCAAATTCTTTCTCTGTTTTTACCCGTTTTTCAGTCTTTTCAGCAACCGATTTTTACTATAATTCATAATAAATTAGCAGCCACTAAAACCCCGTCTTTTCTACATGATTTCATCACAAATTGAACCTCAATTTAAGCCTAGGGTTTCGTTTTTCCAGCTGCTCCAAGAACATGAACATAAAGCTTGCATTTCATCAAATTTCATCAAAATTTCACCAAATTTTCACCAAGAATCAATCATATATGCAACCAATTTTTAGCACAGCCAAATAATACAACATTCACACATCTCAAACACAAATAATCAAGATTAATTTCGTGACACCCTACCTGGTTTTGCTGCTCTTAATTCAATCAAACTTTCAGGTGGTCCTTAAGCACTTTTTCTTCCTAAATCACACCAAGAAACACATATTTAACCATGTTTCCTTGAAACCGAATCAAAAGAGAGATGGTGCAGCCAACTCACCTTGATCCCAGCCTTGATAAGTCATATGATCATGTAGAGAAAGAAGAGAGGATCATTTTGGTCGGATTGGAATTTTGATTTGAGTTTTAGTTCAGCAGAAATCAAACTTTGAAGATTAAAGGGTCATGAAAGTTTCTCTCTTTTCTCTCTTCACATTTTCGGCCAAAGGGAGTAAATGACCAGCCTTGGAGTGTCTTGGGGTGTAAGGAGAGTTGTGATTGGTTGGCTTGAAGGTGGATTAAAATAATATTAAAATATCTCAGGTGTATAACTACTAAAACTAGGTGTATCGGAACACTTGCAAAAACATCTCTAAAAATTATTTTCTGAGCTACTAGCATAAATGACACTAGTAACATATTTAGTATAAGAATAAGACATGAATAATGATGCCTTGGCATCGCCAAAGTCATCAGAGAGTGCTGGTGCTAAACTGCACCAGTAAACTGTGAACCCGGTTAAACCGATTTTCTGTTTTTAACTAAACTGACCAGGTAACCTTATAATATCATTCAAGAAGCTTCTAATACTCATATAATGATGATATTACCCTATTATCTCTCTTCTCTCATGAATCGAGTCCGGTTCGTCAAACTAAGACTATTTACGAAAAACCGGATCAAAACTCCTAATCGATACGGTTCAAAAACTATGTTCTTCGTAACTGCATTATCGAGCTTGCCCCATAAAAAGTTCTAGCTTAAAGATGACATAATGACAATTAGGATTGAGATACTTGATAATATATCAAAGCTTCTCCCCTTACTGATCCTCCGGAGTTCTCCGTACTTTCAGAAAAGATCTCGCGTACTCGAAAACCGGGGTTGTTACAGTGGTTAGTCCTGCTTACGTTGAGATGTAAGGTCCGTGGCAAGAGTATCCCATTCGCATCTTTTCAGAATCACTTTAGTGTGTAGGCACTGACATCCTGGACTGTGATCCAGGCACGATATCTCGGGGGTTCTTTATAGGAGACCAAAAGGCGACATCCCCATGGAGATGTGTCGGGTTGGCAGTTGAACCGATAATGTGATATCACAGCCAAATAGGACAGGTATTCATTAGGTGCATATTCTATCTGTTTGTTTGCATTGCCGACTTGTCTGGTTTACCTAAATGTATGACATGCCTAATTGCTTATTGAATTACTTGATATACATGCTTATACTTGTGCCTTACTTGCATTGTATTACTTGTGTATTCTAATGGGATTGAGGAGGTTCAGAAGGCGGTGGCGATGGGATCACTTGGCGGTTAGGTTGGTAAAGGCTGTGGGACAGCGGGGTATCGTTAAATTAGAAATCGATTAAGATAGATTATCCTTTTTCTCTATGGTTTTAAAGTTAATGTTTTAAAGTTTATTTATGGTTTAAGTAGAATCGTGTGATGGATATGAAGTTCTAGGATTGCCTCTGGAGTCCCGGAGTCTTATATCTTACATCACTGGACACTGTTACCATATTGAGAACCTCCGGTTCTCATACCATATTGTGTTGTTGTTTTTCAGATGCAGGTCGCAACCCACCTCGCTGAGTTGCTTGATGGTGACAAAGCAGAGGACCTTTATCCTGTTTTGAAGTCTCTTTTGATTATTTTGTTTAGTTTCTCTCACTTTTGTATTTATTTTGTCTAGAGGCTTACTTTGAGAGAAAGTTTGTATAAGCTATTATATTTTCAAAATGTTGTATGTCTGTATATAACTAGCCAGCTTAAACTCTGCGGGCGGCGGTTAGATCTTTATAACTATTACACTATAATATATCTATATTTATCCTGATTATCTATAAGTATATCTTGTGCCTCGTTTAGTGTAGTTTCGTGTGAACATTTTGCGCTTTTCGAACACTATTTTTGAGCTTAATTCTTTATCGGGCTTCTAAAATTCTTATTTCTTTCTATATATAAACATGTATAAGCTTTAGAATTGTCGTAAACTTTGATTAACCTTTGCTTTATAATGCGAGGTAAGGCTTAAGGTAATTAGGGTGTTACTAATGAACGGAATTTTGATGGTAAAGAATTTCACAATTGAAATCTTGTTGCAAGTATAGTTTCTAAACCAACAATATCCTTTCAGACAAAAATTTGGTTGTCACAAGTACAAACCCCTAAAATAATAACCGAAGTATTCAAACCTCGGGTCGTTCTCCCTAGGAATTGCAATAAGGTGTTCTTGTTATTGGCTATGTAGTATCTTTGGGGTTTTTGAGATAGGAAACAAGAAATGTAAATTGCAAGGAAAATAAACTAACAACTTTGGAAGCACTTGGCAAGGTTATGAGAATCGGAAGTCCTATTCTTATTATCCTCCTCAATTGTGATGAGAATTGTCCATTGCTACCACTTAGTTAACCTCTAACTATGGAGGAAAGTTGGTGCAATAATGAGAAATATGTTGGAGTTTTGGAGATGCTTTGTCCTCTGAACTTCAACTCTTCTTTGAAATCCTTTTCCACACGCAAAGTCCCTTCCATGGCAAGCTCTATGTAGGGTGTCACCGTCGTCAATGGCTACTTCCCATCCTCTCAATGAAAACGTTCCTATGCTCTGTCACAGCACGGCTAATCATCTGTCAGTTCTCAATCAGGTTGGAATAGAATCCATTGATTCTTTTGCGTTTGTCACCAACGCCCAGCCTTCAGGAGTTTGAAGCTCGTCACAGTCATTCAATCCCAGAATCCTACTTAGAATACCACAGACAAGGTTTAGACTTTCCGGATTCTCATGAATGCCGCCATCAATCCGGCTTATACCACGAAGATTCTGAGTAATGAATCTAAGAGATACTCATTCAATCTGATGTAGAACGGAGGTGGTTGTCAGGCACACGTTCATGGATTGAGGAAGGTGATGAGTGTCACGGATCATCACCTTCTCCATAATTAAGCGCGAATGAACATCTTAGATAAGAACAAGCGTGTTTGAATGGAAAATAAAGTAATTGTATTAATTCATTGAGATGCTGCAGAGCTCCTCACCCCTAACAATGGAGTTTAGAGACTCATGCCGTCAAAGAGTATAAAATTCAGATCTGAAAATGTCATGAGGTACAAAATAAGTCTCTAAAAGTTGTTTAAATAGTAAACTAGTAACCTAGGTTTACAGAAAATGAGTAAACTAAGATAATTAGTGCAGAAATCCACTTCTGGGGCCCACTTGGTGTGTGCTGGGGCTGAGACTAAAGCTATCCACGAACAGAGGCTTTTCTTGGAGTTGAACTACAAGTTATAACGTGTTTTGGGCGTTCAACTCCGGATCATGACGTGTTTCTGGCGTTTAACTCCAGACAGCAGCATGTACTTGGCGTTCAACGCCAAGTTACGTCGTCTATCTTCGCGCAAAGTATGGACTATTATATATTGCTGGAAAGCCCTAGATGTCTACTTTCCAACGCCATTGAGAGCGCGCCAATTGGACTCCTATAGCTCCAAAAAATCCATTTCGAGTGCAGGGAGGTCAGAATCCAACAGCATCAGCAGTCCTTTTTCAGCCTAACTCAGATTTTTGCTTAGCTCCTTCAATTTCAGCCAGAAAATACCTGAAATCACAGAAAAACACACAAACTCATAGTAAAGTCCAGAAATATAATTTTTGCCTAAAAACCAATAATGTTCTACTAAAAACCAATTAAAACATACTAAAATCTACATGAAATTACCCCCAAAAAGCATATAAAATATCCGCTCATCACAACACCAAACTTAAACTGTTGCTTGTCCTCAAGCAACTAGATAAATAAAATAGGATGAAAGAAATTAAGAAGTAATAATATCTAAGAGTTTTAAATGGAGCTCAGATTCTTATTAGATGAGCGGGGCTTGTAGCTTTTTGTTTCTGAACAGTTTTGGCATCTCCCTTTATCCTTTGAAATTCAGAATGATTGGCATCCATAGGAACTCAAAATTCAGATAGTATTATTGATTCTCCTAGTGTAGTATGTTGATTCTTGAACACAGTTATTTTATGAGTCTTGGCCGTGGCCCTAAGCACTTTGTTTTCCAGTATTACCACCAGATACATAAATGCCACAGACACATGACTAGGTGAACCTTTTCAGATTGTGACTCAGCTTTGCTAGAGTCCCCAGTCAGAGGTGTCCAGAGCTCTTGAGCACACTCTTTTTGCCTTGGATCACGACTTTAACCACTCAGTCTCAAGTTTGTAACTTGGACCTGCATGCCACAAGCACATGGTTAGGGACAGCTTGGTTTAGCCGCTTAGGCCTGGAACTATTTCCTTAGGCCCTCCTATCCACTGATGCTCAAAGCCTTGGATCCTTTTCACCCTTGCCTTTTGGTTTTAAGGGCTGTTTGGCTTTTATTCCTTTTGATCCAATATTTTTTTTGACTGCTTTTTCTTGCTTCAAGAATCAATTTCATGATTTTTCAGATCATCAATAATATTTTTCGTGTTCCTCATTCTTTCAGGAGCCAATATTCATAAAATTCAAGATAAAAATTATGCACTGTTCAAGCATTCATTCAGAGAACAAAAAGTATTGCCACCACATGTAATTAATTATAACTTTTATTATTAAGAACTCGAAAAATATAAATTACTTCTTTATTCTAAAAATCTACTACTTTATTCATGCTTGATGATGATGAGAAAAATAAATTATAACTTGATTGGAAATAAAATCAAAATAGATATACTAATTACTACTACTACTACTACTATATATCTCCTAAGGTAAATTTCTATAATAACACTATCATAGAGTTAAAGCAAAAAAAATTGGAACTCAACATCCTGTTGTTTTGAGGAGTAGATGTTCCTCTAATCTGTGGGGTGCTTTTCAAGGATTAATTTTTGGCGCTTCAGCTCCCTTAGATCACGCCTTTGCTCTTCCTGTTCCTTAAGCAGTTTGCAAAGCATGCTACTTTGATTGTTCTGTTCTTCCTTTATTTGGTCCATAGCTTCTTGCAATTTGGAAATAGAAGCCTCAAGATGTCCCCAATATTCGAATTGAGGGAGTTCTGGGAGGGCTTCCTGTGCTCTCCTCTTGACTGAATCATCCTGCAGCTGTTGTCTGTCCATTGATATTCTAGTGATTGGCTCTCAACTGAGATATACTCTGTTATTCCCATCTTCACTCGGGCATCTTTGCAGAGCATAGAAATTAAGCTTGGATAAGCCAATCTGGCGTCCTTGGAATTCCTGTTTGATATTTTGTATAGCTCACATGAGATCAGTTGATGGACTTCTACTTCTTTTCCCAACATGATGCAGTGAATCATTACTGCTCTTTTAATGGTAACTTCAGAACGGTTGCTGGTGGGCAATATGGAACGCCCAATGAAATCTAGCCAGCCTCTGGCTACTGGTTTTAGATCTTCTCTTTTGAGTTGATTTGGGATGCCAATCGTGCTGGTGGTCCACCTGGCTTCAGGGATGCATATATCCTCTAGAATCTTGTCCAGACCTTTATTTATCCTCATCATTCTCCTATTAAAGGAGTCTGGGTCATCTTTCAGTTGAGGAAGCTTAAATATCTCCCTGATCTTGTCAGGATGGGTATGAACAATCTTCCCTCTGACTAAGGTCCGATGGTCATAGAGAGCAGCTCCAATTATTCTTTGCCTGTCTGTCTGCCATAGATTAGCATAGAACTCCTGAACCATGTTCCTTCCCACTTTCGTTTCAGGATTGGCCAGAATTTCCCAGTTCCTGTTTCGAATTTGCTCTTGGATCTCCGGATATTCATCTTCTTTCAGATCAAATTTGACTTCCGGGATCACTGATCTGTAACTCATTATTTTGTAGTAATGGTCTGAATGTTCTTTAGTTAAGAACTTCCCTTGATTCCGAAGTGGCTTTGGAGTATTCTCTTTCTTGCCTCTTGGGGTGGGTTGTTTTCCTTTAGGAGCCATGATCTTAATGAGTTTGTTTTTGTGATCACGGATAAACACACCAAACTTAGAGCTTTGCTTGTCCTCAAGCAAAAGAGAAGAAAGAAGAGGGATAGGAAGAGAGCAAGTGTGGCATGGTGATGATGAGAGGGGCGCCGATTTCAATATATAGGGAGGGGGGTGGGAATTTTCGAAAATAAGAAAAAGATAAGATAGAAGATATGATTTATAAAAGATAGATATGATAAGAAAAAGATATAGTTTAAAAAGAGAAAGATATGAATAATAATTAAAAAGATAAATCTGAATTTTTAATTTTGAAAAAGATTTTAAAAAGATAATTGAGTTTTGAAAACAAACTTAAAAGAGTTGGATTGGATTGGAAAACAATTTGTCTTTATGGATTAAGATATATTTGAAATTTTTGAAAAAGGGATTTTAGAAATTAGGGTTCTTAGAAAACTAATTTGATTTGAAGGATGACATTTTGAAACATGTTGATGCAAGAAATTATGAATTGAAACATAAAAATTTAGAAAATTTGTAAAGAAAAATGAATTTTACCTCCTCCCCACCATCCTGGCATTAAACGCCGAAACGCTGCATGTTTTGGGCGTTTAACGCCCAAATGTTGCTTCTCCTGGGCGTTCAACGCCCAGCTGATGCATCTTTCTGGCGTTGAACGCCAGGAAGTCCTTTGTCACTGGGCGTTTTTCTGAACGCCCAGGATGCTGTCAATCTGGCGTTAAACGCCCAAAAGGTGCTTCTTTCTGGCGTTTAACGCCCAGAAGATGCTCCTTTCTAGCGTTTAACGCCCAGATGGCTACCCTTACTGGCGTTGAACGCCCAGTGGGTGCTTCTTTTGGGCGTTCAACGCCCAAAATATTTCTTACTGGCTTTTTTTCGTCAGTGAACTTCCAAATTCCCCTGTAACTCTGTAAATTCAATCAATTGCTTTTTTACCTTGAAGATATTTTGACCTATACCTGTAAAAATCAACAGAAACAAATAAAATTAAATTTTGTGATTGGCTGGGTTGCCTCCCAGCAAGCGCTTCTTTAATGTCATTAGCTGGACTATTACTGAGCTTTAATTAAGTCTCAGTTTTGAGCATTCTTGCTCAAAATTGCCTTCAAGATAATGTTTAACTCTTTGTCCATTAACAATGAACTTTTTGTTAGAGTCATTATCCTGAAGCTCTATGTATCCATATGATGATACGTTTGTAATTATATATGGACCTCTCCACCGGGATTTTAATTTCCTGGGGAATAATTTGAGCCTAGAATTAAATAGCAGAACTTTCTGCCCCGGCTCAGACTCTGGATGACAATTTCTTATCATGCCATCTTTTTACTTTCTCTTTGTAAATTTTTGCATTCTCGAAAGCATTGAGTCTAAATTCCTCTAGCTCATTTAACTGGAGCAATCGTTTTTCTCCAGCTAACTTGGCATCAAGGTTTAGGAATCTGGTTGCCCAGTAGGCCTTGTGTTCCAGTTCCACTGGCAAGTGACATGCCTTTCCATACACAAGCTGGTATGGAGAGGTCCCTATAGGGGTCTTGAATGCTGTTCTGTATGCCCACAGAGCATCATCCAAGCTTCTTGCCCAATCCCTTCTACGGTTACAGTCCGTTCCAGGATTCTTTTGAGTTCTCTATTTGAGACTTCAGCTTGCCCATTAGTTTGTGGGTGATATGGAGTAGCTACCCTGTGGCTAACTCCATAACGAACCAGAGTAGAGTAAAGCTGTTTATTGCAGAAATGAGTGCCCCCATCACTGAATAATACTCTAGGGATACCAAATCTGCTGAAGATGTGTTTCTGGAGGAATTTTAACACTGTTTTAGTGTCATTAGTGGGTGTTGCAATAGCCTCCACCCATTTGGATACATAATCCACTGCCACCAGAATATAAGTGTTTGAGTATGATGGTGGGAAAGGTCCCATGAAGTCAATGTCCCATACATCAAACAACTCAATCTCCAAGATCCCTTGTTGAGGCATGGCATAACTGTGAGGTAGATTGCCAGATCTTTGGCAACTGTCACAATTAAGTACAAACACTCGGGAGTCTTTATAGAGAGTAGGCCAGTAGAAGCCACCTTGGAGGACTCTTGTGGCTGTTCGCTCACTTCCAAAATGTCCTCCATACTGTGATCCATGGCAGTGCCATAGGATCTTCTGTGCTTCTTCCTTAGGCACACATCTACGGATTACTCCGTCTGCACATCTCTTGAAGAGATATGGTTCATCCCAAAGATAGTACTTTGCATCTGTGATTAATTTCTTTGATTGCTGTCTACTGTATTCTTTGGGTATGAACCTCACTGCCTTGTAGTTTGCAATGTCTGCAAACCATGGCACTTCTTGGATGGCAAAGAGTTGCTCATCCGAAAAAGTTTCAGAGATCTCAGTGAGAGGGAGGGACGCCCCTTCTACTGGTTCTATTCGGGACAGGTGATCTGCTACTTGGTTTTCTGTCCCTTTTCTGTCTCTTATTTCTATATCAAACTCTTGCAGAAGCAACACCCATCTTATAAGTCTGGGTTTTGAATCCTGCTTTGTGAGTAGATATTTAAGAGCAGCATGATCAGTGTACACAATCACTTTTGATCCTACTAAATAGGATCTGAATTTGTCAATGGTGTAAACCACTACAAGTAGCTCTTTTTCTGTGGTTGTGTAATTCCTCTGTGCGTCATTTAGAACACGGCTGACATAGTAAATGACGTGTAGAAGCTTGTCATGCCTTTGTCCCAACACTGCACCAATGGCATGGTCACTGGCATCACACATTAATTCAAATGGCAATGTCCAGTTTGGTGCAGAGATTATTGGTGCAGTGACCAATTTAGCTTTCAGAGTCTCAAATGCCTGCAGACACTCTTTATCAAAGGTAAATGGCATGTCAGCAGCTAGCAGGTTGCTCAGAGGTTTGGCAATTTTTGAAAAATCTTTTATAAACCTCCTATAGAATCCTGCGTGCCCCAGAAAGCTTCTGATTGCCTTAACATTGGCAGGTGGTGGTAATTTTTCAATTACCTCTACCTTAGCTTGATCTACCTCTATCCCCTTGTTCGAGATTTTGTGCCCAAGGACAATTCCTTCAGTCACCATAAAGTGACACTTCTTCCAGTTTAAAACCAGGTTAGTCTCTTGGCATCTCTTTAGAACAAGTGCTAAATGGTTAAGGCAGGAGCTGAATGAGTCTCCAAAAACTGAAAAGTCATCCATGAAGACTTCCAGAAATTTTTCCACCATATCAGAGAAGATTGAAAGCATGCACCTCTGAAAGGTTGCAGGTGCATTACACAGGCCAAATGGCATCCTTCTGTATGCAAATACTCCAGATGGACATGTGAATGCTGTTTTCTCTTGATCTTTTGGATCTACTGCAATTTGATTATAACCTGAATATCCATCCAGGAAGCAGTAGTATTCATGACCTGCCAGTCTTTCCAGCATCTGGTCTATGAATGGTAAAGGAAAATGATCCTTTCTGGTAGCTGTATTGAGCCTTCTGTAATCAATACACATACGCCACCCAGTAACTGTTCTTGTAGGAACCAGTTCATTTTTTTCATTATGAACCACTGTCATGCCACCTTTCTTAGGGACGACTTGGACAGGGCTCACCCAGGGGCTATCAGAAATAGGATAAATAATCCCAGCCTCTAGTAACTTAGTGACCTCTTTCTGCACTACTTCCTTCATGGCTGGATTCAGCCGCCTTTGTGGTTGAACCACTGGTTTGGCGTCACCCTCCAGTAAGATCTTGTGCATGCATCTAGCTGGGCTAATGCCCTTAAGATCACTGATGGACCACCCAAGAGCTGTCTTGTGTGTCCTTAGCACTTGAATTAGTGCTTCCTCTTCCTGTGGCTCTAAGGTAGAGCTTATGATCACAGGAAAGGTATTACCTTCTCCTATGAATGCATATTTTAGGGAAGGTGGCAATGGTTTGAGCTCAAGTTTAGGAGGTCTTTCCTCTTCCTGAGGGATTTTCAGAGGTTCTACTATTCTCTCTGATTCCTCTAGATCAGGCTGAACATCTTTAAAGATGTCCTCTAGCTCTGATTTGAGACTTTCAGCCATATGGACCTCTCTTACCAGAGAGTCAATAATATCAACACTCATGCAGTCATTTGGGGTGTCTGGATGTTGCATGGTTTTGACAACATTCAACTTGAACTCCTCTTCATTGACTCTCAAGGTTACTTCCCCTTTTTGGACGTCAATGAGGGTTCGGCCAGTTGCTAGGAAAGGTCTTCCTAGAATGAGAGTTGCACTCTTGTGCTCCTCCATTTCCAGCACCACAAAGTCAGTAGGAAAGGCAAATGGCCCAACCTTAACAATCATGTCCTCAATTACGCCTGATGGGTATTTAATGGAGCCATCAGCAAGTTGAAGACATATCCTGGTTGGTTTGATTTCTTCAGTTAAACCAAGCCTTCTGATAGTAGATGCAGGTATTAGGTTGATACTTGCCCCAAGATCACATAAAGCTTGCTTGGTACAAGTACCCTCTAATGTGCATGGTATCATAAAGCTCCCAGGATCTTTAAGCTTCTCAGGTAAGCTTTTCAGAATGACTGCACTGCATTCTTCAGTGAGGTAAACTTTTTCAGTTTCCCTCCAATCCTTCTTATGACTTAAGATCTCTTTCATGAACTTAGCATAAGAGGGTATTTGCTCAAGTGCTTCTGCAAACGGAATCTTTATTTCAAGAGTTCTTAGATAGTCTGCAAAGCGGGCAAATTGCTTATCCTGTTCCGCTTGGCGGAGCTTTTGAGGATAAGGCATTTTGGCTTTGTATTCCTCAACCTTAGTTGCTGCAGGTTTATTACCTACAGAAGTGGCTTGGGAAGCCTTTTTAGAAGGGTTGTTATCAGCACTTGTATGTGACTGATCCCCCACTGGCATTTGAATGCCAGGGGTGGAAGCTGGGGTGGCGTTAGACGCCACCTCCTTATTTGTTACTGGCGTCTGAACGCCAGAACTAAGTTCCCTTTGGGCGTTCAACGCCGGATTCATGCTTGTTTCTGGCGTTGAACGCCAGGAATGAGCATGGTCTGGGCGTTCAGCGCCAGCCTTATTCCTCTCTGGGCTCTGATTGTCCTCAGAGGGATTTTGAGTAGCCATTTGTTCATTTCTTGGCTTCCTGCTGCTATGAAGTGAGGTATTTAATGTTTTCCCGCTTCTTAATTGAACTGCTTGGCATTCTTCTGCTATTTGTTTTGACAATTGCTTTTCTGTTTGCTTTAACTGTACTTCCATATTCCTGTTAGCCATTCTTGTTTCCTGTAGCATTTCCTTGAATTCGGCTAGCTGCTGAGTTAGAAAGTCTAATTGCTGATTGAATTCAGTAGCCTGATCTACAGGACTGAGTTCAGCAGTTACTGTTTTAGCTTCTTCTTTCATGGAAGATTCACTGCTTAGGTACAGATGCTGATTTCTGGCAACTGTATCAATAAGCTCTTGAGCTTCTTCAATTGTTTTTCTCATATGTATAGATCCACCAGCTGAGTGGTCTAGAGAAATTTGAGCTCTTTCTGTAAGCCCATAGTAGAAGATGTCTAATTGCACCCACTCTGAAAACATTTCAGAGGGGCATTTTCTTAGCATCTCTCTGTATCTCTCCCAGGCATCATAAATGGATTCATTATCTCCTTGTTTGAAGCCTTGGATGCTTAGCCTTAGCTGTGTCATCCGTTTTGGAGGGAAATAGTGATTCAGGAATTTTTCTGACAGCTGTTTCCATGTTTTTATGCTGTTCTTAGGCTGGTTATTTAACCATCTCTTAGCTTGATCTTTTACAGCAAACGGAAACAGTAATAATCTGTAGACATCCTGATCTACTTCCTTATCATGTACTGTGTCAGCAATTTGTAAAAATTGTGCCAGAAACTCTGTAGGTTCTTCCTGTGGAAGACTAGAATACTGGCAATTTTGCTGCACCATGATAATGAGCTGAGGATTCAACTCAAAGCTACTAACTCCAATGGAGTGTATACAGATACTACTCCCATATGAAGTAGTAGTGGGGTTAGCATATGTCCCCAGAGTCCTCCTGGACTGTTCATTCCCACTTAATTCCATGATGGAATAAAAGAGATGATATATATGTTGATATTATTTATTTATTTATTTATTTATTTTAAAATAAAATAAAAAACGAAATAAATAAAAGAAATTGGAAATATTTTGAAATTGAAATCTGAATTTTTATATAAAATTTTCGAAAAAAAAGTAGTTCAAAATTAGTTAGAAAATATATATATATATATATATATATTTTTTGAATTTTGAATTTTATGATGAAAGAGAAAAATATGCAAAAGGCACAAGACTTAAAATTTTTAGATCCAATGCTCCTTATTTTCGAAAATTTTGGAGGGAAAACACCAAGGAACACCAAACTTAAAAATTTTAAGATCAAAACACAAGAAAGACTCAAGAACACCTTGAAGATTCACAAGAACACCAAAAACAAAAGAAAGAACACCAAACTTAAAATTTTTAGAAAACTTTAATAAAATTTTCGAAAATTATGAAAAGATTAACAAGAAAACACCAAACTTAAAGTTTGGCACAAGATTAAATCAAGAAAATTTATTTTTGAAAAAGATTTTCAAAAGAACTGGTGCCCAATCATCAAGAATATAAACCAATACTCTAGCCAATTCGGAGTAAATGTAACACTTGTTTTGAATAGGTATATTCCTTTTGGAAAATTAATGCTTTAAAAAGAACACAAGTGAAACAAGAAAAGACACAAAACAAGAAAAACTCAAGATTAACAAGAAAGATAAACAAGAACAACTTGAAGATCAAGGAAAAACAAGAACATGCAATTCGAAAAAAAATTAAGAGACAAGGAAAAGCATGCAATTGACACCAAACTTAGAACAAGACACTAGACTCACGAAAAATTGACAATTAATTAAGAAAAATAATATTTTTGAAAAGAAATTTTTGAAAAGAAACTATCCTATCAGAATTTAATGACTCTATGACAATAAAAATAAATTATTCCTAATCTAAGAAATAAAATAAACCTTTAGTTGTTCAAACTCGAATAATCCCCGGCAACGGCGCCAAAAACTTGGTGCAGTAATGAGAAATATGTTGGAGTTTTGGAGATGCTTTGTCCTCTGAACTTCAACTCTTCCTTGAAATCCTTTTCCACACGCAAAGTCCCTTCCATGGCAAGCTCTATGTAGGGTGTCACCGTCGTCAATGGCTACTTCCCATCCTCTTAGTGAAAACGTTCCTATGCTCTGTCACAGCACGGCTAATCATCTGTCGGTTCTCAATCAGGTTGGAATAGAATCCATTGATTCTTTTGCGTTTGTCACCAACGCCCAGCCTTCAGGAGTTTGAAGCTCGTCACAGTCATTCAATCCCAGAATCCTACTCAGAATACCACAGACAAGGTTTAGACTTTCCGGATTCTCATGAATGCCGCCATCAATCCGGCTTATACCACGAAGATTCTGAGTAATGAATCTAAGAGATACTCATTCAATCTGATGTAGAACGGAGGTGGTTGTCAGGCACACGTTCATGGATTGAGGAAGGTGATGAGTGTCACGGATCATCACTTTCTCCATAATTAAGCGCAAATGAACATCTTAGATAAGAACAAGCGTGTTTGAATGAAAAATAAAGTAATTGTATTAATTCATCGAGATGCTGCAGAGCTCCTCACCCCCAACAATGGAGTTTAGAGACTCATGCCGTCAAAGTGTATAAAATTCAGATCTGAAAATGTCATGAGGTACAAAATAAGTCTCTAAAAGTTGTTTAAATAGTAAACTAGTAACCTAGGTTTACAGAAAATGAGTAAACTAAGATAATTGGTGCAGAAATCCACTTCTGGGGCCCACTTGGTGTGTGCTGGGGCTGAGACTAAAGCTATCTACGAACTGAGGCTTTTCTTGGAGTTGAACTCCAAGTTATAACGTGTTTTGGGCGTTCAACTCCGGATCATGACGTGTTTCTGGCGTTTAACTCCAGACAGCAGCATGTACTAGGCGTTCAACGCCATGTTACGTCATCTATCTTCGCGCAAAGTATGGACTATTATATATTGCTGGAAAGCCCTGGATGTCTACTTTCCAACGCCGTTGAGAGCGCGCCAATTGGACTCCTGTAGCTCCAAAAAATCCATTTCGAGTGCAGGGAGGTCAGAATCCAACAGCATCAGCAGTCCTTTTTCAGCCTAACTCAGATTTTTGCTCAGCTCCTTCAATTTCAGCCAGAAATTACCTGAAATCACAGAAAAACACACAAACTCATAGTAAAGTCCAGAAATATAATTTTTGCCTAAAAACCAATAATGTTCTACTAAAAACCAATTAAAACATACTAAAATCTACATGAAATTACCCCAAAAAAGCATATAAAATATCCGCTCATCAAAAGTCAAGTGGATGAATTAACTTGATTCCACAAGTCCTAGCCAACTCCCAGAGGAAAGACTAGCTTTAGTGGTATCCAAATCAATTAGCAACTTCTAATTGTCAATTAACAAAGGAATTAGATAATTCAAGAGTCACTAATTACTCAACCAAAGCTAAGAGGAACAAAATCTAACTAATAGCTAGAAGAGACATTTTGACAAACACATAGATGGTAATAAAAGTAAACAACATGAATTGCAAGAATTAAAGAGAGATCTAACTACAATGGCAAGAGATCAATAATAAAAGAGCAAAACAATTATGAAACAATAAAGAACTTACCAATTGCATTGAGAAGAAATGTAGATCTACAAAAGAAATTTCATAAACTACAACTAACAATACAAAGCAATTACAAGAGAGGTAGAATGCTATAACTACAAGAGAATAATTAGGGAAAGAAAAGGAAAATTAAGAGAGAAGAAGAAAAATAGATCTAGATATAAACCTAATCCTAATTCTAGAGAGAAGAGAGAGCTTCTCTCTCTAGAAAACTAACTATAACTACTTCTAAAACAAAACTATGAATAAGGATAAAAAAATATGTTGATTCCCATTCAATCCTTGGCTTAAATTGAATCATAAATGAGTTGGATTGGGTCCACAATGCTTCAGAAATCGCTGGCCACGAGTTACACTTTAAAAAGTCACGTGCAGCATTGGCACATACGCATAAAGTGCACGTACGTGTCCCTAGACGCGTGGAAACTATGAAAAATCTTATATCATTTTGAAGCCCCGGGTGTTAGCTTTCCAACACAACTAAAACCGCGTCATTTGGATCTCTGTAGCTCAACTTATGGTCGATTAAGTGCAAAGAGGTCGGGCTTGACAACTTGGCGATTCCTTCATTTCTTCATGAGTTCTCCATTTCTACATGCTTTTTCTTCATTCCCTCAATCCAATCTTTGCCTCCTAAAGTTGAAATCTCTTAGCAAACACATCAAGGCATCTAATGGAATCAAGGTGAATTAAATTTAGCTATTTTAAGACCTAAAAAGCATGTTTTCACTCTTAAGCACAATTAAAGGAGAATTTACAAAACCATGCTATTTCACTAGATACATGGGAGAAAAGTAGACACCCTTTAAATTCAACACAAGATAAACCCTAAAAATGGGTTTTATCATTTACATTCTACATCGTTCCTTTATTCATTGTTCACTTTATGCGCTTACAACAACCACTATCTTTTATTCGCTTGACTAAAGTCTGCAAGATAACTATAGCTTTCTCAATCCGATAATCCTCGTGGGATCGACCCTCACTCACCTGAGTTATTACATGGACGACTTGGTGCACTTGCCAATTCAATTGTGCAAGTTCTAATTTCGCACACCAAGTTTTTGGCGCCGTTGTCAGGGATTGTTCGAGATTGATAAACTAACGGTTGTCTTGCTCCTTAGATCAGGTACTTTTTATTTGTTTTTCTTCTGTTGTTAGTTTTTCAAAAACCCTTTAAAAATCTTTTTCAAAAATTTTGTTTGACTCTTGTGCTAATTTTTAAGTTTGATGTCCCTTTGGTTTTTTGTTCTTTGATCTGGATCCTGAACCTGAAAGAACTTTAAGAAGGTGTCTACAACAAGCTCAGGCTAGCAGAGTTGTAAGGAATCTCACAGGAGCTCTAGAACAAGAAGCTGAAGATAAAAAATGGCAGCTAACCTAGAAAATGGGGGAGATGTAAAAAATGTCCTAGGATCTTACACTGTACCCAATTATGACTTCTGATAATTGCGTATCATGTTATGTTTTTCTATGCTTTTTCACCTTTAATTTCCCTAATCATGCTTAATTATTGAATACTTTTGTGCTTAAATAATATATTACTTTCAATTCTTTGATTTCATTTGACTTTGAAGAAATTGGTGAAAAAGAAGTAAAAAGTAGAAAATAAACATGAAAGAAGAAAGGAGCTTCAAAGGTAAAGCAGAGAAAAGAAGAAGCAAAGGAAAGCAAGAAAGAGGTGTGGTGTTACTGGCCAAGTTAATGCCAGTAATGCCAGTGTCAACCCAGAGGAACCAAGAAGGAGTTGTGATAGTTGCCAAGTTAATGCCACTAACGCCATTGTTAATGTGGAAGAATCCAAGAAGACGCACGTTAGTGGCCAAGTTAGTGCCATTAATGTGGGCAACATCACAAATGGCCAAGAAGAGCCAAGTTAGTGGCCAAGTTAGTGCCACTAACCTGAGTGACACACTCCAAGTGGCCAAGTTAGTGCCACTAACATGGGCACTAACGTGAGCACCTGGCAGCCTGACCATGTCTTCTTCAAACAATAATAAATTGAGCCAAAAAGCTCCAAATGAGATGATTCTAGTTGCATTGGAAATTAGAAATCTAGCGCTTTCCAAGCATATTATGGCATTATATAGTGGACACTAAATTTGAGAGAGAAATCCCCCCCCCCGAAAGTGCAAATATGAACATGGTATCAACCGATAATAAGGCCAGCTGACCTATTCACCTTCCAAGAAGTATAACTCGAGCTGTAGAGCTCCAAATGATGCACTTTTCAAGGCATTGGAAAGTAGACATTCAGGGATTTCCAAAAATATATAATATTATGGGGTGGACATTAATTTTGAGCTTTAGAACCTGGCATTATTAACCCCCTTAACTTTGATGTTAGCGGCTAGGTTAGTGCCACTAACACCAGTGAGGATGCCAGCAATCTTGTCCCCTTCAAAGGAGCATAACTTGAGTTACAGAGATCCAATTGAGGTGCTTTCAGTTGATTTAGAAAGTTGACATTCAGAGCTTTTCAACGATCTACAGTGGGCATGAAATTGGAGCACAAACAATAGGCATCTTTATGTCCCAAAAACACCAACTAAGAGCAAGTCATGGCGTTAGTGGCACTAACTTCAGCACTAACGCCACACTTGTAGCGTATCCACACTAACGCCAAGCACCCATGGAGCATCATTCTGGCTCAATTAAAGAAACACCTAAGCTCAAGCAAGCAAGCCCATAATTGTCAACCAATTAAGGCCACAAGAAGCATCTAGAATAGGAATTTTCATTTAATTGTAATTTGCTTTTAATTTCATTTCAATTTGTAATTTAGGAAAGCCTATTTATAGGCATTAGATTTCACAAGCTGAGGGGGCTGATACAAAACCACTGGGAGGAGTCTTCAGACTTTCGCTTCCACACTTCTCTTCTCCTCCATGTTCTTTCTTACTTATAAATATTTTAGTTATGAATTACTAACTCTTTCCATTAGGAAAGAGAGCTCTATTATTATTTGATGGATTAAATTGTTTTTATTCTTCTTCTTCTCTTCATCTCTCTTTGATTTACTAGAAAGATTTCGTTCTTCATTCAAGCATTCAATTTTCTTGGGAAAGAAATTGAATGTACTTGGGTTTTGTGATTACCTTGGAAAAGGAATCATAGAATCATGCTTGAAATCTTTCTCACATTGGATTAGGTTTGGGGTTGGTCGGATATAGTGACATGTAATTCTCCCAATACTTGGATCTTTGAAAGTGTGTGGTATAATCAGTGACCAAGCTTCATCTCTTCCCATGAGCAATTAGATCAAGGAATTGGGCAATTATTCAAGCTTGGAGAGATTAAATTGCCAATAAGGAATTGTGATTCAATCACCTAAGATTGCCAAGAGATCAATGAGTTTCATGGATTGAGGAAGAGATGAAAGCAATTGATCCAGAGAATTCAATATCTCTCGATCCCAATATTCATTTTATTTTTAGTTCTTACATTTACTTTATAGTCATTTACTTTCCTGCCCTTTACATTTCCAGCACTTTACTTTCCTGTACTTTACATTTATGTCATTTACTTTCTTGCACTTTATTGCTTTCCTTTACCTTTACGTCATTTACATTTCTTGTTACTTATTACCCAATTATGCTTGTCTAACTAGAATAATCAATCAACTATTGCTTGCTTAATCCATTAATCTCTATGGGTGCAGTATGTCCATACCTGCCATTGGTGCAAATAACTTTAAGCTGAAGCCTCAACTGGTCACTCTTGTACAACAGAATTGCCAGCTTCATGGACTTCCGCAGGAAGATCCCAACAAATTTATCTCTGACTTCCTTAAGATATATGTCACTGTCAAGACTAATGGAGTAAATCTAGAGGTTTACAATCTCATGCTCTTTCCCTTTACTGTAAGGGACAGAGCAAGGCTATGCCTGGATTCTCAGCCTAAGGAGAGCCTAAATACATGGGAGAAGGTGGTCAATGGATTCTTGACCAAATTCTTTCCACCTCAGAAGCTGAGAAAGCTTAGGGTGAAAGTACAAACCTTCAGACAGAAAGAGGGTGAATCCCTCTATGAAGCTTGGGAAAGATACAAGCAACTGATGAAGAGATGTTCTCCTAACATGATCTCAGAGTGGACCATGCTAAATATCTTCTATGATGGCTTATTTGAGATATCCAAGATGTCCTTGGACCACTTTGCTGGTGGCTCCCTTCACATGAAGAAGACGGTTGAGGAGGCGCAGGAGCTCATTGATATCATTGCTAATAACCAATACATGTACACTTCTGAGAGGAAACCAGTGAGCAATGGGATGCTCAAAAGAGAGGATACTTATAAGTAGACATGTTGGACGCCATCTTGGCTCAGAATAAGCTCACGTGCCAATAGATCAACTTGATCTCTCAGTACTTGACTGGGACACAGAACTCAGCTACTTATTGTCCAGAAATAGCTTATGAAGTGGACGCTGGTGACAACACCTGGACCACAATAGAGGAGGTGAACTATATGAGAAACTCCTCCAGAAACTCCAACAATAATCCCTATTCGAATACTTTCAATAAATTATGGAAGAACCACCCTAACTTTGGGTGGAGAGATCAGCAGAGGCCTCAACAAGGCTTCAACAGCAACCAGGGTAGATCAAACCAGAACAGGTTTGGCAGCAGACCATTCGAACCATCTCAATAGCAGATGGAGACACCCAAACAAAGCTTCTCTGATTTGGCTACTATAGTCTCTAACCTCTCCAAGACCACCCACAGTTTCATGGCTGAGACTAGATCTTCCATTAGGAATCTGGAGATATAGGTTGGTCAGCTAAGCAAGAGGATCCCAGAGATCTCTTCCAACATTCTTCCCAGTAACACGGAATTGAATCCAAAGTAAGAGTGCAAGGTCATTACCATAGAGGCAGAGGCCGAACCCAAAGAGGAGCCTGCTACTGAGGAACTGAAGGAGATCAGGGCTCATGAGGAGACTGGGAATGTCACTTTGCACACCCCTTTATAGAGAGAGGATCCTGAAGAATATCCTTCTTTAGACGTGCAAGAAGAGCCTAAGGAGGAGCAAATTGCTCGGTTCTTGGTAATCCTCAGGAAGCTGAAAGCCATTTCCTCTTATGCAAAGGCGTTGGAGAAGAAACCTCCTTCCATAGTGCATTTAAAGAGCACGATCTCTGAGAAAAGGCTTTGAGGGGAGAAGAGACTATGGTACTGACCAAGGAATGCAGTGCCTTAGTCCAAAAGAAGCTCCCTCAAAAGTTGCCTGACCCTAGAAGCTTCCTTATTCCCTGTACTATAGGGATCATCACTTTTGAGAAGGCATTATGTGACCTTGGCTCAAGCATCAATCTTATGCCTCTTTCTGTGATGAAGAGGCTGGGAATTCAAGAAGTGCAGCCTACTAAGATCTCATTGGAGATGGCAGACAAGTCCCTGAAAATGGCATATGGCATAGTGGAAGATGTCCTTGTGAAGGTTGAAAACCTTTACCTCCCTACAGATTTCGTAATCCTAGACACAGAGAAGGACAGAGATGACTCTATCATCCTTGGAAGGCCTTTCCTTGCTACTGTGAAGGCCTTAATTGATGTGGAAAAAAGAGAGATAGTGCTAAGGCTACATAAGGATTATATCTTGTTCAAGATTCCCAACCCACAATCTCTTTTAGACAAAGGAGGTACTACTGTGCAACACGTAGTGTTTGAGCCTTCTCTCTCAGTTCAGAGCTTTAGGGAGCCCCCAGACATCAATTCTAAGTTTAATGTTAAGCATCCATCACAAGCTATTGAGAACGGAGGTATTAAGAAGAAGGTACCCAAAGGCTGGCAGAACAAGAAAATTTCTACTGAAGGCCTCTCACCTGGCATGAGACTTGTCTTCATTAAGAATCCAGTCATTCTCCACACAGTGAATAGGATCCTGTCTCTAGAGCATGTGGAGCTCATCCATGAGAGCACAAGAAGGATGTTCACCATGAGGGGTGAAGATCTGAGCCACTATCAACCTCCATAAAGGAGTTGTCTGTCAAGCTAATGACGGTAAAAAATCACTTGTTGGGAGGCAACCCAACCATGAGTTGAGTAATATTGTTTTTCTTTCTTTTGTTTATTCCCATTCAATCTCATTTTTAGTTGTTTCAATTAATTTCTATAGTTTTCCCTTGCTTTTTGATATTTGTGATCATGTGCAGCACTTAGAACAGAGACAGAGACATTTAGAAGTGAAAACAGAACACCCTGAGGAGATCCCCTAGCTAGCGTTGAACGCCAGACAGGGAAGGTAGATGGGAGTTCAACGCCCATCAAGGATATACCACTGGCATTGAACACTAGAATAGGAGCAATCTGGGCATCCAACGCCCATACAAGAGCAGCCAGGGCCACCTTTTTGGCCCCCAATGTGTGTTCAATGCCCATGAAGGAACACTTGCTGGCATTGAACGCCAGAAAAGGGAGGAGATGGGCATCCGACGCCCATTCAAAAGCTGAGAAGAACCATTCCTTGATCCCCCTCTGGGGATTCAACGCCCATTGAGGAGTACTAGCTGGCGTTGAATGCCAGAATAGGAGAAGAATCTAGGCGTCCAACACCCTTAATGAAGTAGCCAGGGTCTATGCTGGTCCCCTGTGGGCGTTCAACGCCCAGATTTAGCGTTGAATGCCAAGCAGGGGCAGGCTACTCGTGTTTTGAGGCTTTCCAAACTAGTGGGTCCCAACCAACTCCCACCTATCCAACTTATCCTACTCACCCTTCTTTCTTTCTCTTAATTTCTCAACCTTTATTCCCACACCCTACTTTCCCTCTTCCTAATACACATTCACCAATCACATCCCCTTCAACTTCCGTTCTTCCCTAAATCCATCATAAATCCTATCAATTCAACTCCCACTAAACCCACCCACATCAAATTCAAACCTTTTCCACAAATTTTTCCTCCCAAATAGCCGAACCCTACTCCCTCCCAACCCTATAAATACCTTCTCAATCCCCCCTTCATACATACATCTACCGAACACCTTCCTCCTCTTAAACCTTACACCTTACACACTCCTCCTCTTCCCCCTTCAAACCCTACTTAGCCGAAGCCTTCTCCTCCTTACCCTCTATATTTTCTTCTTACTTCTATAACTCCCTTTCTCTGTTATTCTTATTTGCTTGATGACGAGTAAAATTCTTAAGTTTGGCATTTAGCACCCTGAGCTACTCCTCTTCTTGCACTAAACGCCCTCCCTAGCATTTAGTGCTGATGAGTGGCTATTTGGTACTACTTTCTTAGTGTTTTTAGTTATATTTTATTAAGTTCTATTAAGTTCTAGATGGTTTTATAGCAAAATTCACATTTTAGATGCTACTTTGAGTTTATGTATTTTTCTTATGATTTTAGGTGATTTTTGGGTGAAATTGGCATGTTTTGGCAGAGTCTGATTCAGAGGCAAAGAAAGGATAGTAAATTCTATCAAATCCTAACCTCTATGCATTCCAACGAGCATATCTCGAGCTACAGAGGTCCAATTGACACGCTCTCAATAGCATTCGAAGGCTAACTTCCAGACCTTGACAATGGTCTATACTTTTCTTTGGACATGACTGCTTGAACGCCCAAGAAGGACCAAGGCCATCATTGAACGCCCAAAACTTGCTAGGTAGCATGGAAGCAGTATGGACACTCCCTAGTGGGAGTTCAACACCCACTCACCCAAGTTGGACGCAAAGCTTTGCCCAAACACTCATCAAATCAGCCCAGAAGTGAATTTTTGTAATCCTTAGCTTAGTCTATCTCATTTTTATAATTCCTAATTATTTTTATATCTTTTTAGGTCTAGTTATTAGTATTAATAGAAGATAGATCACTGATGCCAAGGCATCTTAGGCTAGTTTCACTAGCATTTTTCTGTTAGTTTTAGTTGTTTTATGCATTTTCTTGAGCTTAAAGTAACCAAGAATGGTTAAATGAATAACAAAGCAATGAACCATCCAAACAGTATGATTTTGATGCAAATTCCATGAGTTTTTAGTTATATTACTTGAATGCTATGAATGGAAGATTTCTCATGAAATTTTGCAAGACTTTGATGCAGTTGTTTGGATGACTTCAGGGAAGAAGAGGCTAGGCAAGGAAGCAACAAAATCAATAAAGGAAGCTTGAATATCACATGTGGAGTTTAAGTTCCAGTTTAAGCTTAAACTGGAACTTAAACTGCCAAGCCATATAATGCTGGGAACTATCAGTGGCGTTTAAGCTCCAGTTTAAGCTTAAACTGGAGCTTAAATGCCAAAATCATGAAAGCTAAGGAAAAGCTGAAAGTGGCGTTTAACCTCCAGTTTAACCTTAAACTGGAAGTTAAATGCCAGAAATGAGAAATGCACCAGGGAGCCATTTCCACGTTTAAGCTCCAGTTTAACCTTAAACTGGAGCTTAAACGTGTTCGACCAAAATTCTCCTCCCGGGTTGCTTTCTTCATTTCCACGTTTAAGCTTCAGTTTAACCTTAAACTGAAGCTTAAACGTGTTCGACCAAATTCTCCTCCAGGGTTGCTTTCTTCATTTCCACGTTTAAGCTTCAGTTTAACCTTAAACTGAAGCTTAAACGTGTTCGACCATTCCACACTCCAGGGTTGCTTTCTTCCATTTCCACGTTTAAGCTTCAGTTTAACCTTAAACTGAAGCTTAAACGTGCTTGAGTTATACCACCTCCAGGAGTGTCCAATGTTTAAGTTCCAGTTTAAGCTTAAACTGGAACTTAAACGTGCTTCCACAAAAGGCATCACTGGAAGTGTCTGGCGTTTAAGTTGCAGTTTAAGCTTAAACTGCAACTTAAACGCCACTATTTAAAAAGGTTTCTGGGCCAAAGATATTGCAGTTTAAGTTAGCATTTGAGCACAAACATTAACTTAAACGTACTCTGGCATGAAACCCAATTGAATATCATGGTTTATGGGATTGGGCCTGAAGAATTGATGAGTCTGGAATTTCAATTTGTTGAGTCATGTGTCATTACTTGATTATCACTAAGTTGGCTCAATGAATGTTACAGAATTGGATCAGCAGCCTCATCAGGATTATGGATCATAAACCCAAAGCAAAAGGAAATCAGGGAAAGGCCTCAAAGCCCAAGAAACACAACAGAAGCTCAATTTAGAAAGTGTATAAATAGGATATAATTTAAGTTAGTAAGAGGACTTTGGATCATTTTTTGAGTTTTCATACTTTTTGTAATTGAATTCAGAGCTATGACTCACTAAACCCCCTTTCATTGGGTTAGGGAGCTCTATTGTAATTCAATGAATCAATAATAGTTTTTATCTTCTTCTTCAATCTTTTCTCTTGAATTTTTGTTAGAAAGCTTCTCGATCTAATTCCATTGGTTAGTTGTCTTGGGAAAGAAACTATCTATAATTGGAATCCTTCGGAACCTTGGGAAAGGAATGGAGGATTCATGCTAGAGAAGCTTTCTCACAGTGAATTGGATTGGGGTTTGGATGGATATTGTGACATGTAATCCTACCAAATTGTGGTTCATGAAACTGTGTGGTATAATCAGTGATCGAGCGTCATCTCTTCTTATGAACATTTAAACCAAGGGATTCGGAATTTGTTTGTTTTTAGAGAGAATTGGTGAGCCAAGGGATTGGGATCCAATCATATAAGATTGCCAAGCAAAATTCAATGAACGCATTGGTTGAGGAAGGGATAAAAGATGTTTTGATTCGGAGATCTCAATATCTCCTGAAACCCAATGAATTCCCCATTTCTGATCTACCACTTTCTCTTTACATTCTGCAATTAAATTCATGCAATCACCCCGATCCCTTTTTAATTTCAGCAATTTAGCTTCTCGCTCTTTAATTCATGCAATTTAAGATTCCGCAAATTTCAATTTCTTGCCATTTACGTTTCCCGCCAATTTTACATTCCACAATTCTCATCTAAATCTTGATTCCGCTCAACTAGAACACACTTCTAATCCGAATTGCTCACTCAACCAATCCTTGTGGGATTCGACCTTACTCTATTGTGAGTTTTTACTTGACGATAACCGGTGCACTTGCCGGAAGGAATTTTTGCCGATCGTGCAATTTCCTAAAATCGTAGCATCAAGTTTATGGCGCCGTTGCCGGGGATTGGTTTTCGATTGACAATTCTCAAATTGGAAGTTAACTAGATTGAGCATTTTTCTTGTTTTGTTAATTCAGTTCAAGTTACTTGTTGAATTTTAATTTCTGCACTCTGATTACTTGCTTTCTTTCTTTATGCCTTTAAATTCAAGCAACTAACACACTAACTCACTAACTATTTGAATTAATTCCTCAACTACTCTAACCATACTCTTCCATTAACCAAGAGTATTTCACTTGTTTGTTGCCTGTGCTGTGTTCTTGTATGACAGGTAGGAGAGGAGAGACATCAAATCCTCCATATACCGAACCAGAGAGGACCCTTCATAAACTTGGAAGGGAAGCAAGAGGGAAGAGAGTACTGGGAGAAGAAGAATCTGAAGGAGAATCTGAGGACAATTTTGAGGAAGCTCTAGATCTCAACATGGATAGAGAAGTTCACAACCATGAGAGAGCTGATGGAAACAATGCCATTCCCAAGAGGAGGGTTCTTGGATCATACATAAACCCAACCTCTGGGAATTGTGGTAGCAGCATTCAGAAACCACCCATTCAGGCCAACAATTTTGAACTCAAACCACAGCTAATATCACTGGTGGAGAATCATTGTTCATTTGGTGGGAGTGCTAATGAAGATCCAAACCAACATCTCACAAAATTCCTGAGAATTTGCGACACTGTGAAGTCCAATGGAGTCCAGGAAGATGCCTATAAACTACTCTTGTTCCCATTTTCACTTAGGGACAAGGCAGCTAAGTGGCTGGAATCATTCCCAAGGGGGAGCCTAACAACCTGGGATGAGGTGGAAAGCAAGTTTCTGGCACGTTTCTACCCCCCACAAAAGGTCAATAGGCTTTGATCTGAGGTTCAGACTTTTAGACAACAAGATGGTGAAACTCTCTATGAGGCATGGGAGAGGTTCAAGGATTTGACAAGGAAATGCCCACCAGACATGTTCCATGACTGGGTGCAATTGCATATTTTCTATGATGGACTTTCTTATGAATCAAGGAGGGCTGTAGACCATTCATCAGGAGGTTCATTGAACAGGAAAAAGACTGTGGAAGAAGCCATTGAAGTGATTGAGACAGTGGCTGAGAATGAGTACTACTATGCTTCAGAGAGACACAACACTAAGGGAGTCATGGAGCTGAACCATGTTGATACAATTCTAGCCCAAAACAAGGTGTTTGCTAAGCAACTAGCAGAGCTCACCAGGAAATTAGAAACAAATCAAGTGGCTGCAATACACACACAAGATCAAGAGGAAGTAAGCACTGAAGGAGGTGATTGGGAAGAGACCAACTATGTGGGAAATCAACAAAGGCAACCATATGATCCACATTCCAACACTTACAACCCAGGCTGGAAAAACCACCCAAACTTTGGGTGGGGAAACCAGCAAACCCAACCACAAAACCACAAACCTTACAACCCCAACCAACATAACAATTCCACATACCACAACTCCAACCAAAGATCATACCAAGCCACACAAAACACTTACTCCCAACCACCATATCATGGCCAAAATAATCAACCTGCCCAACCTAATCCGAACCAACAATTTCAAGATCAATTAAACAGGATAGAAAGAATGCTTGCAAACATGGGTCAGGACATAAGTGAGTTGAAAAGCTTTAGGGATGATGTGAGATCTACCTTAAGAAACCATGGTGAAAAACTCAAGAGGATGGAGTCTCGAGTAGGAGAGCTATCTCAACAGGCCCCCAAGTCAACTGCAGTGTTCCCTAGTGACACAGAAAAGAATCCTAAAGGGGAACAAAAGGGAGTGAGATGGGAAGAATGCAAGGCCATCACCATATTGAAGGAAGTCTCAGAAGAAGAAGGAATCAGACCCTCAGAACAGGAGCCAGAAATCTTGAAGGAAGGTGTGGAAGAAGCTAAGCAGGAAAGTGAAACTGAGCAAGCCAAGGAACTGCAAAATAAAGGCATGCTAGAAACATACCAACCAAAAGCACCATTTCCTCAGAGGTTAGGAGGAGGTGAAAAAGGGAAAACATATTCAAGGTTTTTAGAGACATTTAAGTCTCTCCATATCAATATTCCCTTTCTTGAGATTCTCCAGCAGATGCCTACACATATCAAGTATTTGAAGGAATTGCTGAGCAAGAAAAGAGTTTTGAAGGGAGGACAAACTGTAATAATGAACAAAGAATGCAGTGCCCTCATCAAGAAGGACATAGTCTCTAAGAAAACAGACCCAGGAAGTTTTCATATCCCCTGCATCATAGGGGAAACAAAAATTGACAGAGGATTCTGTGATCTAGGAGCTAGCATAAATGTGATGCCTCTGACTCTTATGAAGAGGCTACAACTGAATGAGGTGAGATCCACTGATGTAATCATACAACTGGCTAACAAAACTCAGAAGCAAGCTGAAGGGGTAGTTGAGAATGTGCTGGTGAAAGTGGGAAATTATTTCTTCCCCACAGACTTTGTCATTTTGGACATTGAGGAAAGCTACCTACACCCTATCATTCTGGGAAGGCCATTTCTAGCCACTGCTAGAGCGCTCATAGATGTAGAACAAGGAGAGCTAATTTTGAGAAAACATGATGAACAGCTCATTTTCCATGTTTTCAAACATGCATCTGAGCCTGAACCAGAACCTGAAAAGCCTAAGGATGATAGTAGCCATCTGTGTTTGGAGGAAAGCAATCCAGCAGCTGAAACTCTGAAACAGTCCTTGGAAGGAAAACAAGAATTGCAAGAGTTAAAGCCACAAGAATCAATAGAAACAGATCAGAAGGATCCTCCTGGCATAAGGGTCAATGAAGAAATCCTCAAGAGAGAGGGAAGAATTGTAAAGAAATTGCCAAGAGGGTGGAGAAACAAGAAAATTTCCACTGAAGGTTTCTCTCCGGGAGATAAAGTGATATCAAGTCATTATCTGCCAATCCCACCTGGCCTCAAAACCATTCCTTCCCAGCTCCCTCAAGTGTTCACAATCAAGAAAGTTCTTTCTATGGAACATTTGGAAATCATGAAGGAATCAAATGGGGACGTTTTCATAGTGAGAGGAGAGGACATCAAGCACTACAATCCACCCTAATAAGGGACAACCGTCAAGCTAGTGACGTTAAAGAAGTGCTTGTTGGGAGGCAACCCAACCTGAGGTAATACTCCTTTGCTGTTTCTTTTATTTGTTTCAATAAAAAGGTGAAGTAATTTCTGTGCATTGCAAAGAATTAAGTTTGGTGTTTCACACCAAACAATGAATTCGTGGATCAATAATTCAAAGGGGAATGTGTGACTCTAAGTTTGGTGTTCCACCATACAGATCAACTGAACACAATAACCTTTGAATTAAATGAAAGGAACAACCATTCTAAGCAATCACAGAAATGCTTAAAATCCTTAGTAGCAACTTCATTCCAAGGAGAATTCAAGGATTCAAAGAGCAGAGGAGTAAGTAGGAGACTAAGTTTGGTGTTCACACACCAACTTAAAACTCAGACACTTGCCCATACATAGTTGAGCTAACCACTCAAGTGCTTGAGAAGCAAGCAACTTCATCACTCTTTGCAGGAAAGGAAACAAGGATCTTAGAAAGAACATGAAGCAACAACTAGGAGAAGAAGGAGAAATCAAATTGTTTCCTGGCAACAAAGAGAAAACAAGAAATTTCACAAGGTGGTGTTGTTCCTTAACCATTCTTTAAAAGGCAAACAAAAGCATGCTTGTTCTGGTTTAAACTGTAATTGTTAAATCTTTCTGGAATGTGAAGTTTTTAGTATGAGTGTTGGTTTACTGCTTTGAATAAAGTGAATGCCTAGATGTTTGGATATAACTTCACCTTCTTAAACAAATGCTTGCCATGCTTGTTCTGTTTCCAAAAATAAAAGAAAAGTTTGAACAAAAGTAACTTGGCTCAATTAGTGACAAATCATGTAGAATTAAGTGGTGGTATGCATGCTTGATTGTTTAGTCAGATCACTGGAAATTGAGTGTAGAATTATCATTTTTGTGTAGAAGTTTGAATACTGTCTATGGATCTTGATGAATAAATGTCTTTGGCCATGAAAAAGAAAGAAAAAGAAGAAGAAAAAGCCACTGAAAAAGGGCAACCAAAAAGCAAAAAAATTGAGAAAATAAGCTAGGCACCAATGGTTTGAACTTCTGAGACAAATGCCTGTGGTGTTTATGTATTAAGGATATGCTTGGATGAATAGGTTCTGAGGAGTGTTTCAACACTTGGTAACTTGGGTTAACTAACCCGGGATTATCAACCAAAAGTCCATTATCAAGAGCAACCTAAATACAAAACATTTAGTCACACAAAGAGGTGCTGGGCACCAATGTCTCAAGAAGAAATGTGAACTAAAATGCCTGTAGTGGATATGTGTAGTGCACTGATAAGAAAAAGAAAATGCCAAAGGCTTGTGCAACACATGACACTGAGCAAACAAGGAGCAAAGGAGCTCTAAGAAAAAGAAAAACAAAGAAGAGAAAAGTGCCAAGGACATAAGAATAACAAGAGGCCATAGCAGTGTTTAATGGATGCAGTGAAAAAGTGATAATCTTGCCTGATAAGAATGAAAAAGTGATGCTGCAACTTTCTGCATAAAACCCTTCTGATGAACTTCAAATGCTTGCTAATATAGCCAATGTAATTGCTTTCTGTTTCATACTTTCTTCTCAAATAACTCAGAACTTGCTTAGGGACAAGCAAGTATTAAGTTTGGTGTTGTGTGATGCCAAGGCATCTTAGGCTAGTTTCACTAGCATTTTTCTGTTAATTTTAGTTGTTTTATGCATTTTCTTGAGCTTAAAGTAACCAAGAATGGTTAAATGAATAACAAAGCAATGAACCATCCAAACAGTATGATTTTGATGCAAATTCCATGAGTTTTTAGTTATATTACTTGAATGCTATGAATGGAAGATTTCTCATGAAATTTTGCAAGACTTTGATGCAGTTGTTTGGATGACTTCAGGGAAGAAGAGGCTAGGCAAGGAAGCAACAAAATCAATAAAGGAAGCTTGAATATCACATGTGGAGTTTAAGTTCCAGTTTAAGCTTAAACTGGAACTTAAACTGCCAAGCCATATAATGCTGGGAACTATCAGTGGCGTTTAAGCTCCAGTTTAAGCTTAAACTGGAGCTTAAACGCCAAAATCATGAAAGCTAAGGAAAAGCTGAAAGTGGCGTTTAACCTCCAGTTTAACCTTAAACTGGAAGTTAAACGCCAGAAATGAGAAATGCACCAGGGAGCCATTTCCACGTTTAAGCTCCAGTTTAACCTTAAACTGGAGCTTAAATGTGTTCGACCAAAATTCACCTCCAGGGTTGCTTTCTTCATTTCCACGTTTAAGCTTCAGTTTAACCTTAAACTGAAGCTTAAACGTGTTCGACCAAATTCTCCTCCAGGGTTGCTTTCTTCATTTCCATGTTTAAGCTTCAGTTTAACCTTAAACTGAAGCTTAAACGTGTTCGACCATTCCACACTCCAGGGTTGCTTTCTTCCATTTCCACGTTTAAGCTTCAGTTTAACCTTAAACTGAAGCTTAAACGTGCTTGAGTTATACCACCTCCAGGAGTGTCCAACGTTTAAGTTCTAGTTTAAGCTTAAACTGGAACTTAAACGTGCTTCCACAAAAGGCATCACTGGAAGTGTCTGGCGTTTAAGTTGCAGTTTAAGCTTAAACTGCAACTTAAACGCCACTATTTGAAAAGGTTTCTGGGCCAAAGATATTGCAGTTTAAGTTAGCATTTGAGCACAAACATTAACTTAAACGTACTCTGGCATGAAACCCAATTGAATATCCTGGTTTATGGGATTGGGCCTGAAGAATTGATGAGTCTGGAATTTCAATTTGTTGAGTCATGTGTCATTACTTGATTATCACTAAGTTGGATCAATGAATGTTACAGAATTGGATCAACAGCCTCATCAGGATTATGGATCATAAACCCAAAGCAAAAGGAAATCAGGGAAAGGCCTCAAAGCCCAAGAAACACAACAGAAGCTCAATTTAGAAAGTGTATAAATAGGATAAAATTTAAGTTAGTAAGAGGACTTTGGATCATTTTTTGAGTTTTCATACTTTTTGTAATTGAATTCAGAGCTATGACTCACTAAACCCCCTTTCATTGGGTTAGGGAGCTCTATTGTAATTCAATGAATCAATAATAGTTTTTATCTTCTTCTTCAATCTTTTCTCTTGAATTTTTGTTAGAAAGCTTCTCGATCTAATTCCATTGGTTAGTTGTCTTGGGACAGAAACTATCCATAATTGGAATCCTTCGGAACCTTGGGAAAGGAATGGAGGATTCATGCTAGAGAAGCTTTCTCACAGTGAATTGGATTGGGGTTTGGATGGATATTGTGACATGTAATCCTACCAAATTGTGGTTCATGAAACTGTGTGGTATAATCAGTGATCGAGCGTCATCTCTTCTTATGAACATTTAAACCAAGGGATTGGGAATTTGTTTGTTTTTAGAGAGAATTGGTGAGCCAAGGGATTGGGATCCAATCATATAAGATTGCCAAGCAAAATTCAATGAACGCATTGGTTGAGGAAGGGATAAAAAATGTTTTGATTCGGAGATCTCAATATCTCTTGAAACCCAATGAATTCCCCATTTCTGATCTACCACTTTCTCTTTACATTATGCAATTAAATTCATGCAATCACCCCGATCCCTTTTTAATTTCAGCAATTTAGCTTCTCGCTCTTTAATTCATGCAATTTAAGATTCCGCAAATTTCAATTTCTTGCCATTTACGTTTCCCGCCAATTTTACATTCCGCAATTCTCATCTAAATCTTGATTCCGCTCAACTAGAACACACTTCTAATCCGAATTGCTCACTCAACCAATCCTTGTGGGATTCGACCTCACTCTATTGTGAGTTTTTACTTGACGATAACCGGTGCACTTGCCGGAAGGAATTTTTGCCGATCGTGCAATTTCCTATAATCGTAGCATCAATCACTCTTTGATGAGCGGATAATTTATACGCTTTTTGGCATTGTTTTGAGTATGTTTTTAGTATATTTTGGTTAGTTTTTATTATATTTTTATTAGTTTTTAGTTAAAATTCACTTTTCTGGACATTACTATGAGTTTGTGTATTTTTCTGTGATTTCAGGTATTTTCTGGCTGAAATTGAGGGTCCTGAGCAAAAATCTGATTTAGAGGCTGAAAAGGACTGTAGATGTTGTTGGATTCTGACCTCCCTGCACTCGAAGTGGATTTTCTGGAGCTACAAAAGCCCAATCGGCGCGCTCTCAACGGCGTTGGAAAGTAGACATCCTGTGCTTTCCAGCAATGTATAATAGTCCATACTTTGCCCGAGATTTGATGGCCCATACCGGCGTTGCAAATCAGCTTCAGAATTCCCAGCGTTTAACGCTGGAACTGGCATAAAAATTGGAGTTAAACGCCCAAACTGGCATAAAAGCTGGCGTTTAACTCCAGAAAGAGTCTCTACACGAAAATGCTTCAATGCTCAGCCCAAGCACACACCAAGTGGGCCCGGAAGTGGATTTTTCTGTCATTTACTCAATTTTGTAAACCCTAGGTTACTAGTTCACTATTAATAGGATCTTTTGACATTGTATCTGTACCTCATGACACTTTACACGTTTCTCATTGTATCTTCTACGGCATGAGTCTCTGAACCCCATGGTTGGGGGTGAGGAGCTCTGCTGTGTCTTGATGGATTAATGCAATTACTACTGTTTTTCATTCAATCATGCTTGCTTCTATTCTAAGATATCACTTGTGCCTAAACCTGATGAATGTGATGATCCGTGACACTCATCATCATTCTCAACCATGAATGTGTGCCTGACAACCACCTCCGTTCTACCTTAGATTGAGTAGATATCTCTTGGATTCTTTAATCGAAATCTTCGTGGTATAAGCTAGAATTGATGGTGGCATTCAAGAGAATCCGGAAGGTCTAAACCTTGTCTGTGGTATTCTGAGTAGGATTCAATGAGTGAATGACTGTGACGAGCTTCAAACTCGCGATTGTGGGGGGTTAGTGACAGACGCAAAAGAATCACTGGATTCTATTCCGACATGATCGAGAACCGACAGCTGGATAGCCGTGCCGTGACAGGGTGCGTTGAACATTTCCACTGAGAGGATGGGAGGTAGCCATTGACAACGGTGAAACCCTACATACAGCTTGCCATGGAAGGAGCCTTGCGTGTTTGAAGAAGAAGACAGTAGGAAAGCAGAGGTTCAGAAGACAGAGCATCTCCAAAACCTCAACCTATTCTCCATTACTGCAAAACAAGTACTTATTTCATGTTCTTTTGCTTTTCACAATCAATCCTAATAATTTTTGATATCCTGACTAAGAGTTACAAGATAACCATAGCTTGGTTCAAGCCGACAATCTCCATGGGATCGACCCTTACTCACGTAAGGTATTACTTGGACGACCCAGTGCACTTGCTGGTTAGTTGTGCGGGATTGCAAAAGTGTGATTGCAATTTCGTGCACCAAGTTTTTGGCGCCGTTGCCGGGGATTGTTCGAGTTTGGACAACTGACGGTCTATCTTGTTGCTTAGATTAGGACTGTTTTAATTTTGTTGGTTTAGAGTCTTTTATTTGAGTGTATTCATATTTTAAGTTTGGTGTCAATTGCATGCTTTTGTTTTTCTTTTAATTTTCGAATTTGCATGTTCTTAGTCCCTTTTTGATCTTTTAAATAAGTTTGGTGTCTTCTTTGTGTTTTTCTTTAGGTTTTCGAAAATTCATGTTTGATTTTCTGAAAAATTTTAAGTTTGGTGTCCCTTTGTTGTTTTTATCTTTCCTCTTTTCAAAAATATATATATACGTATATATCTTGATTACTATTCACATCAATTCCCTTTTCTCCATCATGGACATAAGTGGGAATGAACAGTCCAAAAGGACTCTGGGGTCATATGCTAACCCCATTACTGCTGCATATGGGAGTAGCATCTGTATACCTCCCATCAAAGCAAGCAGCTTTGAGCTAAACCCTCAACTCATTATCATGGTGCAGCAAAATTGCCAGTATTCCGGTCTTCCACAGGAAGAACCTACTGAGTTTCTGGCACAATTCTTATAACTTGCTAACACAGTACGTGATAAAGAGGTGGATCAGGATGTCTACAGATTATTACTGTTTCCATTTGCTGTAAAAGATCAAGCTAAGAGGTGGTTAAATAACCAACCTACAGCAAGCATAAAGACATGGAAACAGTTATCAGACAAATTCCTGAATCAATTTTACCCTCCAAAAAGGATGACACAGCTAAGGCTGGACATCCAAGGCTTTAAACAAGAGGATAATGAATCCCTTTATAATGCCTGGGAGAGGTATAGAGGTATGCTAAGAAAATGCCCCTCTGAAATGTTTTCAGAGTGGGTACAGTTAGACATCTTCTACTATGGGCTTACAGAAAAAGCTCAGATGTCTCTAGACTACTCAGCTAGTGGATCTATACATATGAGGAAGACGATTGAGGAGGCTCAAGAGCTTATAGATACAGTTGCTAGAAATTAACATTTGTACTCTAGCAATGAGTCCTCTACACAAAAGGAAGTTATGGCATTAGCCACTGATCCTAATCCCCAAGAACAGATGGTTGAGCTTACTCAACAATTACACTTGATGACAAAACAGTTAGCAGAATTTAAAGAGATGCTCCAAGAGACTAAAATTGCTAACAAGAACATAGAATCACAGCTAAATCAGGCAAAACAGCAGCTATCTAAACAGATAACAGAAGAATGCCAAGCAGTTCAACTGAGGAGTGGGAAGACATTGAATAACACTACTCAAAGTAGCAAAAAGTCAATAAAGGAGCCATTGACAGAGGATGGCCAAACCACTATCCAAAATCCCTCTGAGGACAGTAAGAGCCCAGAGAGGAATACTATTGGCGTTCAAACGCCAGAAAAGGAGGGAAAGCTGGCGTTAAACGCCCATTCCCTGCCCAGTTCTGGCGTTCAAACGCCAGAAAAGGGGGAAAAGTTGGCGTTAAACGCCCATTTTCCACCCAATCCTGGCATTCAAACGCCAGAGGGGAACCAGACACCTGCAAGTGCTGATAGTAACCCCTCTAAAAAGGCTTCTCCAACCACTTCTGTAAGGAATAAACCTGCAGCAACCAAGGTTGAAGAATATAAAGCCAAGATGCCTTATCCTCAGAAACTCCGCCAAGCGGAACAGGATAAGCAATTTGCCCGCTTTGCAGACTATCTAAGGAGTCTTGAAATAAAGATTCCGTTTGCAGAGGCACTTGAGCAAATACCTTCTTATGCTAAATTCATGAAGGAAATCTTAAGCCATAAGAAGGATTGGAGAGAAACTGAAAAAGTGTTTCTCACTGAAGAATGCAGTGCAGTCATTCTGAAAAGCTTACCAGAAAAGCTTCAAGATCCAGGAAGCTTTATGATACCATGCACATTAGAAGGTGCTTGCACCAAGACAGCCCTGTGTGACCTTGGAGCAAGCATCAATCTAATACCTGCATCCACTATCAGGAAGCTTAGGTTGACTGAAGAAGTCAAACCAACCCGGATATGCCTCCAACTTGCTGATGGCTCCATTAAATATCCATCATGCATAATTTAGGACATGATTGTCAAGGTTGGGCCATTTGCCTTTCCAACTGACTTTGTAGTGCTGGAAATGGAAGAGCACAAGAGTGCAACTCTCATTCTAGGAAGACCTTTCCTAGCAACTGGACGAACTCTCATTGACGTACAAAAAGGGGAAGTAACCCTGAGAGTCAATGAGGATGAGTTCAAGTTGAATGCTGTAAAAGCTATGCAGCATCCAGACACATCAAATGACTGCATGGGCGCTGACATTATTGACTCTTTAGTGGAAGAGGTCAATATGATTGAAAGTCTAGAATCAGAGCTTGAGAACATCTTCAAGAATGCTCAGCCTGATCAAGAAGAGCTAGAGGAAACAAAAGAATTTTTGAAAATTCCTCAAGAGGAGGATAAGCCTCCCAAACCTGAACTCAAACCACTACCACCATCCCTGAAGTATGCGTTTCTGGGAGAAGGTGACACTTTTCCAGTGATTATAAGCTCTGCTTTAAATCCACAGGAAGAGGAAGCACTGATTCAAGTGCTAAGGACACACAAGACAGCTCTTGGGTGGTCCATAAGTGATCTTAAGGGCATTAGCCCAGCAAGGTGCATGCACAAGATCCTATTGGAGGATAATGCCAAACCAGTGGTCCAACCACAAAGGCGGCTAAATCCAGCCATGAAGGAGGTGGTGCAGAAAGAGGTCACTAAATTACTAGAGGCTGGGATTATTTATCCTATTTCTGATAGCCCCTGGGTGAGCCCTGTCCAAGTTGTCCCCAAAAAGGGAGGCATGACAGTAGTTCATAATGAAAAAAATGAACTGGTTCCTACAAGAACAGTCACTGGGTGGCGCATGTGTATCGACTATAGAAGGCTCAATACAGCCACCAGAAAGGATCATTTTCCTTTGCCATTCATAGACCAAATGCTAGAAAGACTAGTTGGTCATGATTATTATTGCTTTTTGGATGGCTATTCAGGCTACAACCAAATTGCAGTAGACCCTCAGGACCAAGAGAAAACAGCATTCACTTGTCCTTCTGGCGTGTTTGCCTACAGAAGAATGCCTTTTGGTTTGTGTAATGCACCTGCAACCTTTCAGAGATGCATGTTATCCATCTTCTCTGATATGGTAGAGAAATTCCTGGAAGTCTTCATGGATGACTTCTCAGTATATGGAGACTCATTCAGCTCCTGTCTTAACCACCTAGCACTTGTCTTGAAAAGGTGCCAAGAGACTAACCTGGTTTTAAACTGGGAGAAATGTCACATTATGGTGACTGAAGGAATTGTCCTTGGGCACAAAATTTCAAGCAAGGGAATAGAGGTGGATAAGGCAAATGTAGAGGTAATTGAAAAATTACCACCACCTGCCAATGTTAAGGCAATCAGAAGCTTTCTGGGGCATGCAGGATTCTACAGAAGGTTTATAAAGGATTTTTCGAAAATTGCAAAACCTCTGAGCAACCTGCTAGCTGCTGACACACCATTTGTGTTTGACACACAGTATTTGTAGGCATTTGAGACCCTGAAAGCCAAGCTGGTCACAGCACCAGTCATCTCTGCACCAGACTGGACATTACCATTCGAATTAATGTGTGATGCCAGTGACCATGCCATTGGTGCAGTGTTGGGACAGAGGCATAACAAGCTTCTGCACGTCATTTATTATGCCAGCCGTGTTCTAAATGACGGACAGAAGAATTACACAACCACAGAAAAAGAGTTACTTGCAGTGGTCTATGCCATTGACAAGTTTAGATCCTATTTGGTAGGATCAAAGGTGATTGTGTACACTGACCATGCTGCTCTTAAATACTTACTCACAAAGCAGGATTCAAAACCCAGGCTCATAAGATGGGTGTTGCTTCTGCAAGAGTTTGATATAGAAATAAGAGATAGAAAAGGGACAGAGAATCAAGTAGCTGATCATCTGTCCCGAATAGAACCAGTAGTTGGGGCGTCCCTCCCTCTTACTGAGATCTCTGAGACCTTTCCAGATGAGCAACTTTTCGCCATTCAGGAGGCTCCATGGTTTGCAGATATTGCAAATTACAAAGCTATGAGGTTCATACCCCAGGAGTACAGCAGAGTGCAGAGAAAAAAACTAATTTCAGATGCCAAGTACTACCTATGGGATGAGCCATATCTCTTTAAGAGATGCGCAGACGGAATAATCCGCAGATGTGTACCCAGAGAGGAAGCACAAAGATTCCTATGGCATTGCCATGGATCACAATATGGAGGACATTTTGGAGGTGAGCGAACAGCAACCAAGGTCCTCCAATGCGGATTCTACTGGCCTACTCTCTATAGAGATGCCCGAGAGTTTGTGCGTAACTGTGATAGTTGCCAAAGAGCTGGTAACTTGCCTCATGGTTACGCCATGCCACAACAAGGGATCTTAGAGATTGAATTGTTTGATGTATGGGGAATTGACTTCATGGGTCCCTTCCCACCATCATACTCAAACACTTATATTCTAGTGGCAGTAGACTATGTATCTAAATGGGCGGAAGCAATTGCCACACCCAATAATGATACCAAGACCGTGCTGAAATTCCTCCAGAAACACATCTTCAGCAGGTTTGGTGTTCCCAGAGTACTGATCAGTGATGGAGGCACCCATTTCTGCAATAAACAACTGTACTCTGCTATGGTTAGATATGGAATTAGCCACAAAGTAGCAACTCCGTATCACCCACAGACAAATGGGCAAGCTGAGGTCTCTAACAGAGAGCTCAAAAGAATCCTGGAACGGACTGTTATTGCCCGTAGAAAGGATTGGGCAAAGAGCTTGGATGATGCTCTTTGGGCATACAGAACAGCATACAAGACTCCTATCGGAACCTCTCCATACCAACTGGTGTATGGGAAGGCCTGTCATCTACCCGTGGAACTGAAACATAAAGCCTACTGGGCAACCAGATTCCTAAACATGGATGCTAAGTTAGCTGGTGAAAAAAGATTGCTCCAGCTAAATAAGCTAGAGGAATTCAGACTCAATGCCTTTGAAAATGCAAAAATTTATAAGGAAAACGCAAAGAAGTGGCATGACAAGAAATTGTCATCCAGAGTTTTTGAGCCAGGACAAAAGGTCCTGCTCTTCAACTCTAGGCTCAGATTGTTCCCAGGAAAGCTTAAGTCCCGCTGGAGGGGTCCGTATGTGATTACAGGAGTATCACCATATGGATATGTTGAGCTTCAGGATACTGATTCTGACAAGAAGTTCATTGTTAATGGACAGAGGATCAAGCATTATCTTGAAAGCAATTTTGAGCAAGAATGCTCAAAACTGAGACTTGAGTGATTTTCAGTGAAGGTCCAGCTAAAGACAATAAAGAAGCGCTTGCTGGGAGGCAACCCAGTGATTAGAAGGGTATCAGTTCTGTCTAATCAAGGCCAAGATTTATCAAGATCATGGCTCCTAGAGGAAAACAAACCAATTGCAAGAGGTTGGCTAGACTTTATTGGGCGTTCCATATTGCCCACTAGCAACCGTTCTGAGGTCACCATCAAGAGAGCAGTGATGATTCATTGCATTATGCTTGGAAAAGAAGTGGAGGTTCATCATCTGATTGCTTGTGAGATCTACACAATTGCAAATAAGAATTCCACTGAAGCCAAACAGGCTTACCCAAGCTTGATCTCCTTGCTCTGTAAAGAGGCTGGGGTGAAGATGGGAGTAGATGAATTCATACCCATTGAACATCCAATCACCAAGAAGTCAATGGAAGGACAAATGCAAGACAATTCTATCAAAAAGAGGGCGCAGGAGTTCCTCCCTGAATTGCCTGAAATTGACTACTGGGCCAGCCTAGAAGCATCTATCACCAAGTTGCAAGAAACTATGGAGCAACTTAAGGAAGAACAGCAGAATCAGAACTGCATGCTCTGCAAATTGCTGAAGGAACAAGAGAAGCAGGGGCGTGAACTTCAAGAGATGAAACGCCAAAAGCTCTCCCCTCAAGTGGAGGGAGCATCCACTTCTCAAAATCAAGGTTGTTGAGTCCTAACTCTGTGATAACCTCTATCATTAGGAGCCTATTTAAATTTTTTTTTTTGAGTTCTATTATTATTAGTCTTATCTTATATCTATTTTTGAGTCTTGTTCTTAGTTCATGATTAATAAAATTTAAAGTTCATGTCTTAAAGCTATAAATGTCCTATGAATCCATCACCTCTCTTAAATGAAAAATGCTTTAATCACAAAAGAACAAGAAGTACAGGATTTCGAATTCATCTCTGAAACTAGTTGAATTAGTTTGATGTGGTGACAATACTTTTTGTTTTCTGAATGAATGCTTGAACAGTGCATATGTCTTTTGAATTTGTTGTTTTAAGAATGTTAAAATTGTTGGCTCTTGAAAGAATGATGGAAAGGGAGAACTGTTATTGAGGATCGGAAAAATCATCAAATTGATTCTTGAAGCAAGAAAAAGCAAAAAAAAACGAAAAAAAAGAAAAAGAAAAAGAAAAAGAAAGAAATAAAGTTGTGATCCAAGGCAAAAAGAGTGTGCTTAAGAACCCTGGACACCTCTAATTGGGAACTCTAGCAAAGCTGAGTCACAATCTGAAAAGGTTCACCCAAGTATGTGTCTGTGGCATGTATGTATCCGGTGGTAATACTGGAAGACAGAGTGCTTTGGGCCACAGCCAAGACTCATAAAGTAGCTATGTTCAAGAATCATCATACTTAACTAGGAGAATCAATAACACTATCTGAGTTCTGAGTTCTTATAGATGCCAATCATTCTAAACTTCAAAGGATAAAGCGAGATGCCAAAACTGTTCGGAAGCAAAAAGCTACTAGTCCCGCTCATCTAATTGGAGCTAAGTTTCTTTGATATTTTGGAGTCTATAGTATATTCTCTTCTTTTTATTCTATTTTGATTTTCAGTTGCTTGGGGACAAGCAACAATTTATGTTTGGTGTTGTGATGAGCGGATAATTTATACGCTTTTTGGCATTGTTTTGAGTATGTTTTTAGTATATTTTGGTTAGTTTTTATTATATTTTTATTATTTTTTAGTTAAAATTCACTTTTCTGGACTTTACTATGAGTTTGTGTGTTTTTCTGTGATTTCAGGTATTTTCTATCTGAAATTGAGGGTCCTGAGCAAAAATCTGATTTAGAGGCTGAAAAGGACTGCAGATGCTGTTGGATTCTGACTTCCCTGCACTCGAAGTGGATTTTCTGGAGCTACAGAAGCCCAATTGGCGCGCTCTCAACGGCGTTGGAAAGTAGACATTCTGGGCTTTTCAGCAATGTATAATAGTCCATACTTTGCCCGAGATTTGATGGCCCAAACCGGCGTTGCAAATCAGCTTCAGAATTCCCAGCGTTTAACGCTGGAACTGGCATAAAAATTGGAGTTAAACGCCCAAACTGGCATAAAAGCTGGCGTTTAACTCCAGAAAGAGTCTCTACACGAAAATGCTTCAATGCTCAGCCCAAGCACACACCAAGTGGGCCCGGAAGTGGATTTTTCTGTCATTTACTCAATTCTGTAAACCCTAGGTTACTAGTTCACTATTAATAGGATCTTTTGACACTGTATCTGTACCTCATGACACTTTACACGTTTCTCATTGTATCTTCTACGGCATGAGTCTCTGAACCCCATGGTTGGGGGTGAGGAGCTCTGCTGTGTCTTGATGGATTAATGCAATTACTACTGTTTTTCATTCAATCATGCTTGCTTCTATTCTAAGATATCACTTGTGCCTAAACCTGATGAATGTGATGATCCGTGACACTCATCATCATTCTCAACCATGAACGTGTGCCTGACAACCACCTCCATTCTACCTTAGATTGAGTAGATATCTCTTGGATTCTTTAATCGGAATCTTCGTGGTATAAGCTAGAATTGATGGCGGCATTCAAGAGAATCCGGAAGGTCTAAACCTTGTCTGTGGTATTCTGAGTAGGATTCAATGAGTGAATGACTGTGACGAGCTTCAAACTCGCGATTGTGGGGCGTTAGTGACAGACGCAAAAGAATCACTGGATTCTATTCCGACATGATCGAGAACCGACAGCTAGATAGCCGTGCCGTGACAGGGTGCGTTGAACATTTCCACTGAGAGGATGGGAGGTAGCCATTGACAACGGTGAAACCCTACATACAGCTTGCCATGGAAGGAGCCTTGCGTGTTTGAAGAAGAAGACAGTAGGAAAGCAGAGGTTCAGAAGACAGAGCATCTCCAAAACCTCAACCTATTCTCCATTACTGCAAAACAAGTACTTATTTCATGTTCTTTTGCTTTTCACAATCAATCCTAATAATTTTTGATATCCTGACTAAGAGTTACAAGATAACCATAGCTTGCTTCAAGCCGACAATCTCCGTGGGATCGACCCTTACTCACGTAAGGTATTACTTGGACGACCCAGTGCACTTGCTGGTTAGTTGTGCGGGATTGCAAAAGTGTGATTGCAATTTCGTGCACCACTCTTGTAAAGGATCTTCGAACATATCACACATTTTTCTATTTTTCTCTATAAAGTATGGGCAACTACACCTCCTATGTTAAGGATAGGAGCTCTGCTCATTCCCATGGATTAATATCATTATTTTTCTACTTTAATATACTTTTAATTCTATTCTATGATGCATTTTTGTTCTTCATCCTTATGAATCTGGGGTGGAACGGAAGTATGACCCCTTATTCCACATGAGTTCTAGCGAGTCCCTAACAGGATAGTATTCAGCTGCAATATGAGAATGCATCATAGGTTCCAAGAGTGTATCTAGGATAATTGGGATAAGTGACAGAAAATCTCGTTCGTCATTGGTAATTGAGGTCACTATGGCGCTAAGGCTAGAATCCTGAGCTTCATTCATCGATCTGGAAGATATAACCTTGTTTGTGGCATTTTGAGTAGGATCACCAGAGATTGAATTGTGTGAGCTTTACCCTTGTTCAGAGCGAATGACCACTGACCCTGGCATTTGGTGTGGATCAGAGGAGATTAATTACTACCGACCTTGGCTTTAATCACTTACAACCTTGCAATTGAATGAATCACTCATAGTTAAAGTAGTCAATAAGAAGTATTAATCCAGAAGTACAAGCATCTCCAAGGCCTTAACTGATTTCTTATCATTGGTTCTACATCTTTTCTTTATTGATTGTTTACTTTATACGCTTACAACAACCACTATCTTTCTCTATGCCTTACTAAAATCTGCAAGATAACCATAGCTTGTGCAATTTGACAATCCTCGTGGGATCGACCCTCACTCACCTGAGGTATTACTTGGACGACCTAGTGCACTTGCCAGTTCAATTGTGCGAGTTCCAATTTTGCACACCAAGTGCCCAAGCCTTCTTGCTCTAGGGCATTCTGTTTCTCTATCTAAGTCTTCCCATCCCAGTTCTAAACATCACGCACGATCACAAACATTAGAAAACCTAGGAAAACTATGAAAACAAAAATTGAAAACTCAACGAGATTAAAACTGAAATCAAAACAGAAATAAAATGGAAAATACTAAAGAATACTTATGGTTGGGTTGCCTCCCAACAAGCACTTCTTTACCGTCACTAGCTTGACAGTCAGCTCCTCTAAGGAGAAGGATTATAGGGGCTCAGATCTTCACCGACTCATTGTGAACTTCTTCCCTATGCTCTCATGAATCAGCTCAATATGTTCTAGAGACAGGATCCTATTCACAGTATGTGGCATGACTAGACATGTAGTGAATACCACTGTCATCCCAAGTGAGAAGTCCTTACTTGAAATCTTCTTATTCCAAAAGCCTTTGGGTACCTTCTTCTTAGGATCTCCTTCCTTGGTGGACAAAGAACACCCAACAGTAAACTTAGGTTTAATGTCAGGAGGAGTAGTATTGGTTCCCACCAAAGGAGGATGTGCAGTGGATTCATGCAAGTACCTCCTTTATCAGAGAGTGGTGGAGGTTTAAAAATCTTGAAAATCATCCAGTCTTCATGCAACCTCAGCACCATTTCACCTTTCTCAACATCAATAAGGGCTCTTCCAGTGGTTAGGAATGGCATTCCTAGGATGATGGAGACATCTATTTCCTCTTCCATGTCAAGAAGTATCACAAAATCTGCAGGGATGAAGAGTTCTCCAACCTTGACCAGTACGTTCTCCGCTAGCCCATATTCCTGCCTTAGAGACTTGTCAGCCATTTGTAGGGTTATCCTTGTTTCTTGTGCTTCTTGGATTCCCAGCTTCTTCATCACAGATAGATGCATCAAGTTTTTGTTTGAACAAATATCACATAGTACCTTCTCAAAAGTAATAGTCCTAATGGTACAGGGAATCAGGAAGCTTTCTGGATCTGACATCTTCTTGAGTAGCTTCCTCTGAATTAGTGCCCTGCACTCCTTGGTCATGACCACATTTTCATCTCCTTTCAAGGCCTTCTTCTTAGAGAGTAGGCTTTGCATGAAAGCCATATAGGGAGGTATCTTCTCCAAAACCTCAGCAAAAGGAATATTGATGTGCAATTTTTTAAAGATTTCTAAGAATTGAGTGAACTACTCATCCTTGGTCTCCTCATGAAGCTTCTGAGAGTGTGGTACTTCAGCCTCCTGTGCCAACAATGGGGCGTGTAACAATGTGCTTCAAGCCTTTTCTGAAGCCTTTTCTTCCTTCAGTTCCTTAGCAACATGCACCTCTTTAGGCTTGACCTCTTTGGCCATGTTCAGAGCTTTGCACTCTTCTCTTGGATTTACCTCTGTGTCATCGGAAAGAGTGTTAGGAGGTCTCTTAGGTATCCTCTTACTCAGCTGACCCACTTGAACTTCCAAGTTCCAAATTGAAGCTCTTGTCTCTTGCATAAAGCTGTGAGTAGTTTTGAAAAGTTCAGTAACTAGTATGGCTAAGTGAGGAGTGTCCTGGTTCTGAGAGGATCCTTGTTGCTACTGGGAGGGTTAGAACTGTCGGTTGTTAAACCTGGTTATTGTTGAAGTTTTGTTGGGGCCTTTATGGCTGCTCCCTCTACCCAAAATTAGGGTGATTCCTCCATCCGTGATTGAATGTATTGGCATAGGGATCATTATTAGGATTTCTGGAGGAATTTTCCATATAATTAACTTGCTCAGTAGTGGGTTGAGCATAGCCACAAGCATCCCCCTAGTTGTAACTTCCAGTCATGTTATGGGATGCATCTTGAGTATTGACAGCTGAGACTTGCATCCCACTCAAGTGCTGAGAAATCATACTAATCTGTTGGGACATGATCTTGGTTTGAGCCAAGATGGCATCAACGGTGTCTACCTTCAAGACTCCTTTCTTCTGAGTAGTCTCAAAGTTCACAGGGTTCCTCTCAGAAGTGTATATGATTATGAAGAGTTAATCCTATTTAGTCAACCCTAACATTGAGGATAAGTCGAATAGACATAATTAATTCCAATCCACAAGTCCTAGTCAACTCTATTAAGGAAGACTCAGAGTTAGTGGAAACCAAATCAACTAACTACTCAAATGTATCAATCAAGAATGCACATTAATGGCTCAAAGGTCACCAAAGTTCTCAATTCCAAGCCAAGAGTGAAGAAACACTAAGTAAAAACTAAGCCAAGCATTTTTATCAAACACTTAGTATGCATGGAAATAAAATAATATTAAATTGCACTAAAAATAAAATCTAACTACCAAAAGTAAGAAATTAATAATAACAACTAAAGAAAGCAATAATGACATGGAAACATAAATTTGCATTAAATGAAATTAAATTCAACAAGAGTGTTCATAACATAAAAGTAATAAAATAAAGAAAATAACAAGAGAAATGAAGAAGATCAAGACAAAAGAGCATGAAAACATAAATGAAACTTGATAAACCCCGTTTTTAGTATTTATCTTGTGTTGAATTTAAAGCATTTTAGTAACCTTTCCTCACATTTATTCAATGAATTAGCATAGTTTTGTGATTCTCCTTAGTTGTGCTTAGAGGTGAAAACGTGCTTTTTAGACCTTTAACTTGATGATTTTAATCTCTCCTTGATTCCATTAGATGCCTTGATGCGTTTGCTAGTGATTTTAGATTGAATAGGGCTAGAAATGGATCAAATGAATGAAGAGGAAAGCATACAAAGGGGAGAAATCATGGAAAGCCAAAGATTTAGAAAACACCATGGGTGCGCATGCGTACCGTACGCTCCTGTGCAGATTAAGGAAATCCCCATGGACGCGCACGCGCATTGTGCACGTCCGCACCGAAGGCCGCACGTGACTCCTTTAGTAGAACTCGTGCCTGGCAATTTTTGAGGGTTTCTAACCCCATTTAGAGCTGAGTTTTTGGCGGGAAAAGATAAAAAGGAATCAAGGATTGAAGGGGAAGGCATCTTTTGATCATTCACTCATCTAGGATCACACATTTACACATTAGATCTAGTTTTATGTTTAGTTTTTAGAGAGAGAAGCTCTCACTTCTCTCTAGAATTAGGATTAGGATTAGGTTTAATTCCTCTTTAGATCTAGGTTTAATTCTTGCTTTGATTCACTTTTTCTCTATTAATTCTTGCTCCTCTACTCCTCCTCTATCTAGTTTTGTGCTTTAATTCTTGTAATTCTCATACTTTGTTATGGATCTACCTTTGTTCTTCTATTTCTCTTTTAATGCAACTCGAGGTAATTCATGTTAATTGTGATTTTCTTAAGTGTTATTGTTAATTCCTTGCATTCAATTGTTGTTAGAATTCATTCTTGTTGTTGAATTACTATGCTTTTCTTTTGTGCCTTCCAAGTGTTTGATGAAATGCTTGGAAGTATGTTAGAGTAGAATTCTAGGTTCTTGGCTTGGGAAGGTAACTTAGGAATTCTTGAGTTACTAATGTCCAAGTGATTAATGATTGATAGCCATTAACTCTAGTTCTCACTAATTGAATTAGTGGAAAGCTAAGACTTATGGACTTGGATTGATATAGCTCATTTGACTTTCCTTTACCATTAGTTAGAGGATGACTTAGTGGGATTAATCCTTACAATTATCATGTTGTGGTTAGTAATAAGGATAGAGATCCTTAATCGCCAATTCTTGCCAAGACCGTTTTATCATTTGAATTCCATTGTCATTTACTTTTCTTGTTTCTTACTCCAAAACCCCAAAATATACAAACTCATAACCAATAATAAGAACATTACCCTGCAATTCCTTTGAGAGACAACCCGAGGTTCCAATACTTCGGTTTACAGATTTTAGGTGTTTGTACCTGTGACAAACAAAATTTTGTATGAAAGGATTATTGTTGGTTTGGAAACTATACTTTACAACGAGATTCCATTAGTGAAATTCTAAACCGTTAAAAATCCAATCATCAAATTTACATCAAAACATGGATTAGAGACTGAAAGTAAAGAGAAACTAACTAAGAAAACCTAAATTCTAGAGAGAAAGGGGAGCTTCTCTCTCTAAAAGAAAAGACAAAACATAACAAAACATAATACTCAAATGCTTCCCCCTTGTCTCCACTTGAATTAGCATTGAAATAGCTTCAGAAATGAGTTGGATTGGGTTTTGGGGTCACCTGCTGGTTCTAGTACGTTGATGATTGGATTTTTGACGGCTTAGAATTTCACTAATGAAATCTCGTTGTAAAGCATAGTCTCTAAACCAACAATAATCCTTTCATACAAAAATTTGTTTGTCACAAGTACAAACCCGCTAAAATCTATAAACCAAAGTATTTAAACCTCGGGTCGTCTCTCAAAGGACTTGCAGGGTAGTGTTCTTATTATTGGTTATGGACTTGTTTATTTTGGTTTTAGATGAGAAATATGAATAGTAAATGGTAAGAAAACTTTATTAACAAAATGTTCTTGGCAAGGTTTGGTTGTCAAGGGTCTTCATCATTACCACTAGTCACAAGTATGGTAGTTGCAAGGATTAATCCCACTTAGTCATCCTTAAATCAAGTAACAAAGGAAAGTCAAGTGAGTTATATCAATCCAAGTCCATAAATCCTAGCTTTAGTGAAGGCTAGAGTCAATGGCTATCAACTATCAATCACTTGGACATTAGTAATTCAAGAAATCCTAAGTTACCTTCTCAAGCCAAGAACATAAAATCTATTCTAACATTCTCCCAAGCATTTAATCAAACACTTGGAAGGCACAAAAAAAAGTATACTAAATCACAACAAGAATGAATTTTAACAACAATTGAATGCAAATAATTAACAACAACAATCAAGGAAACCACAATTATCATGAATTACCTCAAATTGCATTATTGAAAGAGAAATAAAGGGACAACAATCTATCCAAAAACAAAGTGACGAATTACAATTAACAAAGCACATAACTAGAAAGAGGAAGATGAGGAGAGTAAGAATTGATAGAGGAGAAGTGAATTAAAGCATGAATTAAACCTAGATCTAAGAAGAGAGATTAACCTAAACCTAATCCTAATTCTAGAGAGAAGTTAGAGCTTCTCTCTCTAAAAGCTAACTCTAACTATTCAACTAAACTCCTGGTAACTAACTTCTCTATTCCCCTTCAATCCTTGGCTCTTATATGCAGTTTGGCGCCAAAATTGGCTGCAGAAACCCTCCAAAATCGCCAGGCACGTGTTGCTTTAATGAGATCACGTGTAGACTGCGACGCGTGCGCGCACGGTATGCGTGCGTGTCTTCGGCCAATTCCGGAATGTGCGCGCGAGCGCCTTGTGCGCGTGCGCGTGCTTAGCTGATTTCACTTCTTTGACTTTTTATGCTTCTCTCCACTTGTATGCTTCCTTCCTTGCTCCCTTTGATCCATGCCTAGCCTATTTCAATCATGGAATTACTAGCAAACACATCAAGGCATCTTATGGAATCAAGGAGGAATTAGAATTCATCAAAATAAGGTTTAAAAAGCATGTTTTTACACTTGAGCACAAATACGGGAGAGATTACAAAACCATGCTAATTCATAGGCTAAGTGCGAGAAAAGGTCATCAAAATACTCTAAATTCAATACAAGATAAACCCTAAAAATGGGGTTTATCAACCTCCCCACACTTAAACCTTAGCATGTCCTCATGCTAAAATAAGAAGGAACTAAGGGGTATGACATTTATTAAATGCAACTAAACTACATGAGTCCTATCTAGATGCAACTACCTAAAGTGAATGAAAATGCTTGGTCCAAACAAATCAATTCCCAAGAGAACATGTGTAAGTACAAGAACTAGGGCAATAGGAATCAAGTCCAAACCACAATTGTATTGAATTATCAAAAGAAATTCAAGCTTGCAAGAATATAGATAATATAGGTGAACACATGTAATTTGAACTTTTGAACCCTCACCGGATGTGTATCCGCTCTATTCGCTCAAGTGTTTAAGGGTTAATTCACTCAATTCTCTTCTAATCATACTTTCCAAGATTTGATTTTCTTCTAACAATCAACACCTATTCAATGCATGCATACATTCATTATGAGGTCTTTCATTTAGGTTGTAATGGGGTTAGGGTCAAGGTAGGATCATTTATGGTCAAGTGGACTAAAGTTTAGATCTTTGATTAGCATAGACATTCCCACCTAACCTATATAATGACCTATACAAGTTCAAACTATTCTAACTACCCATTCTTCACTTTTTCTTACATATTCATGCATTCTATTCCTTGATTCATAACACTTATGCATTGATTTCCTTTTATTTTGCTTCACTTCGGGGCGTTTTGTCCCCTTTGGTTGCTTTCTTTTCATTTTCTTCTTTCTTTTTCTTCTCTTTTTTTTCTATATTTCTTTTTTCCTTTCATTTTATTTTTCTCTTCTTTTTTTTTTCTACTTTGTACAAGGACATCAATTGCATAAGGTCTTATACATTCAATCAATACATGAATATATTCCCAATTCCTAAATATGGAAGTGTACTACCCTTTTTATCCCATCCAATGTTCCCAAGCCTTACCAACTTTGAATAATAAACACTCTCACTAGCCTAGGCTAATCAAAGATCCAAGCAAGGGACTTTCATTGGTTTTCTGCCTTGGGCTTGTAATGTGCTAAAATGAGAACAAGTTAGTTAAGCGTAGGCTCAAAATTGGCTAACAATGGAGAGTAAAAGGTAGGCTATTTAGGCAGTTGAATTAATGAAATAATGGCCTCAATCATACAAATGCATGAATACAAGAAATAAATGGCTATATAGAATCAAGCAAATCAAGGATCACAATCATAGAAAGGGAATAATTGCACACAAGAATGGAAAATAAGTGGTTATAAAATGTAACCACATCAATAGGCTCAAGTCTCACAAGCTTGTGTTCTTAGCTCAATACATGCTTCACAAAGTATGAATTCAAGCAAGTTACTCAAAAATATTTTTCAATCAATTGGGTTGGTGCCCTATAATTAAGTTTCTTGGAAAATCTCAATATTTGACTAAGCATTGTTGTGATTGAAAAGATTCAAAAATTCCTTAGTTTACCCTTTCCTTTTCCACTTAAAACCAATTTCTTATGCGAAAAGGGTGATTAAGTTTTAACAATTCCAAACATGGTTTCTAATCACAACCATAAACTAAAAAGAAAGGTATGCAAACTAAAAAAAAGGAAGATATGCAAAAGTGTATAAAGAAAAATCCAACTAAAAGTATGGAATCTATCATCCAAAACATCTAAAAATATCCAAAAGCATCAAAATATCTAAAATATCAAGTATATACAAAATGAGATAACTAGGCAGCATAACTAAAGTGTTCACCGGTCTCCTAAAGGTGCCACTGGCTACCTCCCCACACTTAAGATCAAGCATCGTCCTCGATGCTAATCCTGAGGATCAGGGATAGGTACACCGATAGGCTCTAACTCTGGCTGCGGAACCGGCTGAGGCTGTGTCTCCTGTGTCTGGGGCGGTATCTCCGTGTGAACCAGAATGTCCTCATGAATCGCCTCACCATGTAAATCAGCGTGCTCCTCCTCATGGGTCTCCTCCTCTGAACCGGAAGACTCTGGGAGAGGTGGTAGCTCAAGGCCCTGGGCCACAAATATCTGGTCAATCCGATCCAGGCGACGCATGATCTGGCGCTTGCTGCGCTCCATGTACCGGAAGAGACGCTGAACTAGTAAGTAAGTCGGCTGAGGTGCGGCTGGTGGTGGCATAGGAAGTGCTGTGGCTGGGGTAGATGCTCCTGCAGGGGCTGCTGATGCAGAGGGTCCAACTCCCTCAACTGCTGCCCTGGCTTAAGATCGGCGGCGGGAGGCAGGCTTCTCGTGCACCCAGGATCCCCACGGAATGGTAACCGGCTCCTTCTGAGGGAGCGGTGGAGGTGGTGATACATCATCCTGGTGCCACAAAACTCCAGCACGCTGAATCATCTGGGTAACCATGACTGGGAAAGGAAAGATACCTCGGATGTGGGCTCTCCACATGAACCGCCTGATCAGCTGGGGGTAATAAACCTCTCTCCCCTCCATCACACAGCTGATCAGGATCAACATAGCAACTGGGATCTCTGTGAAGTGAGTCGTAGGCATGACGTAATGAGCGAAGATCTGCTGCCAAGTCTTGGCCTCTCGGCTCAGATAACTAAAGTGCATCCCCTTGGGTACCTTGTTCTCGGCGTCCATAACCCAAGGAGCATCCGGAGTGGCTACCACTGCTCTCAATGCCTCAAAATCAAAGGTCATGCAATGAAGGTCTATCTCGGCCTGTATGATTGCATCAGTGTCACTGGTCTTAGGCCGGCAAGTAAGGGCATCCTCAATGGCCTGCTCAGTGACAGGCACTTCAATCCCTCTGACAAGTACTGAATTAAGTGTGGGACGGAAGAAATTGCAGTAGAACTCCTGCACCCAAGACCGGTTTACCCGGCTCAACTCCCTATCCAGAAAAGCTAAACCTATCCGGTCAATACGCTGGTGGATAGTATCGGTCAAGTCCGAGGGGATAACCAGTTTCTTCTCAACATTCAGATTCTTTGAATTGTAGCTTGGGCATCTTAGTTCACAGTAGAGATTGGGAAATTTGACCGTATCCTGAGCCGGTAGTAATTGGTTTGCTTTATCAATGTCATTTAGAGGGTTTTGAGCATAGGCAAGCAGTGAGGCAAAAGTGGGTCCGATGTTTTCTTCCTCTTTTTGGAAGAGGAAGCTTTCCTTTTCCTTTTTTCTGACATCCTGAAAATTAGAATAGAATATAGGCAATTAAGTACTTAGCACATAGCAATTAATATCAACTTCAAGATGTAAGATGAATGACAAGCAATCATGATGTGAATTGAAAACTTGGTATGCAAATAAGCATAAGTGGAAACATAAACCAAGAATTCAATGTTCAACAAAATAAACAACTCTCACAAATTAAGCATTTTCCATCATACCTTGAAAGAATGGTTAAAGAAAGTTAAGTGCAAGTGTGAGTTAAATCGGCGGTTAAAGAAATTAGTGACTTATGACAGTGGAATTAGAAGTTAGTGGTATGATGATAGAAGAACTGAATGAGGGAAGAGTTGTGACTAACCATATGAATCATGTTCACAATCATGAGAGTATAGACATAACAAAATTAGCTTTCACAATAATCGGTGTTATAAACAATAGAAAGTGGATGTGCATCTATGAACAAGTAGCAATCGAATTTGAAAAAAAAAAGAAAGGAGTTGCACATAAGAGTACACCAATGTTTGTGAAGGGATGAGATTGAAGAATTGCAATGATTGATTCACAGAGTTTTAGACAATTCTCGATCCCATTATGCCAATGCCAATCTCAGGGGTCAAATAGAAATGGAAATTAGCCCAATTTGAACTTGGTGTGCATTAGGTAAATCTTAAAAGATGTATATGCTAAGTTCAGTTTGTCAATAGAGATTAGAAGCGAAAAACAGTTTTCTTGAAAATTGGGCAGCATTCCAGCTTAAAATTGGACGTTCTCGCGTAGCAACATAGCACAAATATCACGAATACAACATCAATTAAGCATAGCAGCAATGAGATAGTATCCAGGCAACACAAATTGCATACAGAGCACTCAAAATCAGCACTCATCAGACAAGTATCAAACAGAAAATGAACACAAACGGAGCACTTATCAGGCCTAGAATCCTCTATCCAGACCTAGCTACCTAACAGCAGTTATTTCTATCTATCCTAACATGCAAAAACTACATTCTAATTAACTAAAATTAATCAGTAAAGAAGATTAAAGAAAACAGAGTTTAAGCATGGAACCTGGGGGAAGAGCAGAAAATGGAAATGGAACTGGGATGAGCGAGGGTTGAATCAGCAACAAAGTCGCCGCCTTAGAAGGTGGTGACGGCAGAAAGAATGAAAGGGAGTGAGGAAGGCCTCACGGCGGCGGAGCAATGGTGGAGGAGAGCAGAGGGGAGAGTGAGAAGAGGGAGTGAGAAGATGAGGGTGAGAAGAGGGTGTCGCGCTACTGCGCAGCTTTCCTCGCGTGTTAGGGTTTTCATGTTTTTATATCGATGCGGGCGCGCACAGTTCGCGTCCGCGTGCATTTGATGAAATTGGGGACCGACGCGTGCGCGCCTAAAGCGCTCAATCGTGGATGGTGGAAATTGGGAAGGGCGCGTGCGCATACAGTGAGCGCACGTGTGCAAGGAGTTGGGCTGGAGGCTTAAGTTGGCCCAGAAAAGGCCTGACTCTCTGGAAAATGGCCTGGAAGTTGCACTATCAGACAGATGCGCACGCGGCATGTGCATGTGTGCGTGCGGTCTCTTATAAAGGCATGTGCGTGTCGGCGCACAGTGCACGTCCGCGCGATGGAGGTTGAGCCTGGGGCTCAAGGTTGGCCCAGAGGAGGCATGACTCTCTGGAGAGTGTATGGGCTGCTGCTACTAGCGTAGGGACGCGTACACGGCAAGTACCCGTCCGCGTGCGTTCCCTTAAAAGTGTATGGACGCGCACGCATGTAGTGCGCGTCCACGTGGGTCGAGTTGGGCTTGAAGCACAACGTTGGCCTAAGAGGGGCCCAACTCTCTGGAAAGTGTATGGTGGTGCATCCGCTCATGGACACGTGCACGTACGTCGTGCGCGCGCGTCCACCCCTTTTTTTTAGCAGAAAAATTTGCCCCTAAAATGCTCACAACTCTTTATTTAATCAACCATCATACAATTCACAAAAAATGCAATTTGATTTTATTCATCTACTACTAAACACAGCATACATGTGACTATGCTAACAATCAAGTTTTACAAACAAATCAATATGAAATATACCTACAATGGAAACTCAAATCACTTATTAAGCAAAATTAAAAGAGAGTGGAAGGAGTTTACCATGGTGGGGTGTCTCCCACCTAGCACTTTTATTTTAAGTCCTTAAGTTGGACATTTTGAGGAGCTCATTGTCATGGTGGCTTGTGCTTGTACTCATCCTTGAATCTCCAAGGGTCCTTGCTTCTTGAATGGTTGACAGAATTTCCAACTATCTTCATCAAGCTTGGGGGAAGATCCACCCAAGATATGAGTCCCCATAGTTGGTCTTCACATGGCGGACCGGGATCCCATATCTTATCTTCACACCCATCCGTGAGTTGAGTTTCATGATTTTTCCGTATGGGTGGTTGACATAAGGGCGGTCGAAACATAGAATTCTCTTGAGTCCACCAATGTTTCCTTCTAGACCCATACCAAGTGGTGCTTGTCCCATCATCATCCCTATACTTTAAATCTTTGACCTTAGAGAGCTTTATACCCAATTTCCAACCACTACACAACTCATTCTTACTTTTAATTCCACAAAGAGCTCTAAGTTGTCTATCCGTTTCAATCAAACCATATTCAAGTGAGAAAATAAAGCTTAGGGATAAGAATTTTACCCACTCGAATGTTGTGTTGGATGGTAACTTGGGAAGGGAGACTTCCCTACACTTAGACAATGCAAGATCTACTACCTTGTGCTCTCTATTGTGTATTTCCACCTTTTGACAAATTTCTTTAATTTCAACCTTTTCCCTTTTACTTGGCTTGGTGTTGTCTTCAAAAGCTTCAGTTTCTTGCCCAATGGGAGGTGATTCAATATTGGATAGGAATTCATTGATGAATAAATCCATCTCTTGATCAACCTCTTCATATTCTTCAATTTTGATATACACCGTGCTAACATTCTCTCCTTGGTAGATCTCCTTCAGTTTATTCTCTTTTTCATTGTTCACCAAGGGTATGGGTGGTTGTGCACATTCTTCTATTATCTCAATGGAGGGGGTTTAATTGTAGATAAAAACTCCTCCATGATTGAATCTATCTCATACTCAACCTCCTCGTATTCTTCAATTTTGATATGCTCCGGAGGTTGTTGAGATTCACATAGCGATTTCTCATTTCTTAAGTCTTGAACCACTTCCTCCTTTATTTCAATAGCCGTAGGCCTTTCCAATTGTTCTCTTACTACTACCGATTCCTTTTTCACCGTATTCTCCGATATCTTCTCTATACTTTGCTCTTCCTTAGGTTTTCCACATGTGGCTACGGGGGGAACTTGAGTATTCAAACATTGGTGGGCTAGAGCATGCACCACCTTGGTCAAATTGGTCACAAACTCAAATGTGTCCCGCTTCATGGCTTCTTGTCCTTGAAGTAACAAAGTGAGAGAATCGTCTATTGGGGCTTGGGGTGAGTATGAAGGTTCATTATTTTGGAGAGAGGTTTCATGGTAAGGAGGTGGTTTCTCTTGGTAAAATTGTGGAGATGGTGTGCATTGAGGTGGTTCTTGGTAGTAATCTTGATAGGGTTGTGGTGGTTCTAAGGGTTCTTGCTCATAATGATTACAAGGATATGGTATGGGTGCTTGGTAATAAGGTGGATATGGATCATAGGAAGATGTTTGGTAGGGAGGGGCTTGTGAGTATGGTTGAGGTTCATCTTGAGGATAGGAGTCATAGGCATATGGCTGTAGTGATTGATTATCGCAAAAAGATTCACCATAGCTATTGGATTGACATGCATTAGGATGGTGATTATACCTATAAGTATCTGGAGGTTGTTGCAAATAGGAGTGATCAATTGAAGTGCACATTTCCTACAACACAATTAGAACCAAACTCATAGCCAAAGTGAGAATTCATTATGGAAAAATGGTGGACGAAATTGTGATCATCAACAATGGCTCCAAAGACTTGGCGCTCTCAAACGTGAATCACACTTTGTCACAACTCCGCACAACTAACCAGCAAGTGTACTGAGTCGTCCAAGTAATAAACCTTACATGAGTAAGGGTCGATCCCACAGAGATTGTTGGTATGAAGCAAGCTATGGTCATCTTGTAAATCCCAGTCAGGCGGATTTAACTAATTTAAGAGATTATTGGTTTAAATAATGATTAATAAAATAAATAGAAAATAAAGATAGAGTTACTCATGTAATCCAATGGTGGAAATTTCGGATAGGTGTATGGAGGTGCTGTGTTCCTTCTGAATCTCTGCTTCCATACTGCTTTCATCCAATCCTTCTTACTCCTTTCCATGGCAAGCTGTATGTAGGGCATCACCATTGTCAATGGCTACATCCCATCCTCTCAGTGAAAAAGGTCCAAATGCTCTGTCACAGCACGGCTAATCATCTGTCGGTTCTCAATCAGGTTGGAATAGAATCCAGTGATTCTTTTGTGTCTGTCACTAACGCCCAGCCTTCAGGAGTTTGAAGCTCGTCACAGTCATTCAATCTCGGAATCCTACTCGGAATACCACAGACAAGGTTAGACTTTCCGGATTCCCATGATTGCCGCCATCAATTCTAGCTTATACCACGAAGATTCTGATTAAGGAATCCAAGAGATATGCGCCCGGTCTAAGGTAGAACGGAAGTGGTTGTCAGTCACACGCGTTCATAGGTGATAATGATGATGAGTGTCACGGATCATCACATTCATCAAGTTGAAGTGCAACGAATATCTTAGAAAAGGAATAAATCGAATTGGAAAGAAAATAGTAGTAATTGCATTAAGACTTGAGGTACAGCAGAGCTCCACACCCTTAATCTGTGGTGTGTAGAAACTCCACCGTTGAAAATACATAAGCGAAAGGTCCAGGCATGGCCGAGAGGCCAGCTCCCAAGATCTAAGAACTAAACGTCAAAAGATTAAACTGTCAAAAGATGTCTAATACAATAGTAAGTTATCCTATTTATACTAGACTAGCTACTAGGGTTTACATGAGTAAGTAATTGATGCATAAATCCACTTCCGGGGCCCACTTGGTGTATGCTTGGGCTGAGCTTGATCTATCCACGAGCTGAGACTTTTCTTGGAGTTGAACTCCAAGTTATAACGTGTTTTGGGCGTTCAACTCCGGATCATGACGTGTTTCTGGCGTTTAACTCCAGACAGCAGCATGTACGTGGCGTTCAACGCCAAGTTACATCATCAATTTCCGAATAAAGTATGGACTATTATATATTGCTGGAAAGCTCTGGATGTCTACTTTCCAACGCCATTGAGAGCGCGCCATTTGGAGTTCTGTAGCTCCAGAAAATCTATTTCGAGTGCAGGGAGGTCAGATTCCAACAGCATCAGCAGTCCTTTTGTCAGCCTTTTTCAGAGTTTTGCTCAAGCCCCTCAATTTCAGCCAAAAATTACCTGAAATTACAGAAAAACACACAAACTCATAGTAAAGTCCAGAAATGTGAATTTAACATAAAAACTAATGAAAACATCCCTAAAAGTAGCTTGAACTTACTAAAAACTACCTAAAAACAATGCCAAAAAGCGTATAAATTATCCGCTCATCAAAAAACAAAATAAAACTAACAAAAACTAGAAAACAAGCAAAAGACAAGCCTATATACACTATTCACATATGTACAATAACCAATAACATAACATCATTGCAAGTCCTCGGCAATAGATGATTGGATTTTTTACGGCTTAGAATTTCACTAATGAAATCTCGTTGTAAAGTATAGTCTCTAAACCAACAATAATCCTTTCATACAAAAATTTGTTTGTCACAAGTACAAACCCCCTAAAATCTATAAACCGAACTATTTAAACCTCGAGTCGTCTCTCAAAGGACTTGCAGGGTAGTGTTCTTATTATTGGTTATGGACTTGTTTATTTTGGGGTTTTAGATGAGAAATATGAATAGTAAATGGTAAGAAAACTTTATTAACAAAATGGTGTTGGCAAGGTTTGGTTGTCAAGGGTCTTCATCATTATCACTAGTCACAAGTATGGTAGTTGCAATGATTAATCCCACTTAGTCATTCTTAAATCAAGTAACAAAGGGAAATCAAGTGAGTTATATCAATCCAAGTCCATAAATCCTAGCTTTAGTGAAGGCTAGAGTCAATGGCTATCAACTATCAATCACTTGGACATTAGTAATTCAAGAAATCCTAAGTTACCTTCTCAAGCCAAGAACATAAAATCTATTCTAACATTCTCCCAAGCATTTAATCAAACACTTGGAAGGCACAAAAAGAAAGTATACTAAATCACAACAAGAATGAATTCTAACAACAATTGAATGCAAAGAATTAACAACAACAATCAAGGAAACCACAATTATCATGAATTACCTCAAATTGCATTATTGAAAGAGAAATAAAGGGACAACAATCTATCCAAAAACAAAGTGACGAATTACAATTAACAAAGCACATAACTAGAAAGAGGAAGATGAGGAGAGTAAGAATTGATAGAGGAGAAGTGAATTAAAGCATGAATTAAACCTAGATCTAAGAAGAGAGATTAACCTAAACCTAATCCTAATTTTAGAGCTTCTCTCTCTAAAAACTAACTCTAACTATTCAACTAAACTCCTGGTAACTAACTTCTCTATTCCCCTTCTATCCTTGGCTCTTATATGCAGTTTGGCATCAAAATTGGCTGCAGAAACCCTCCAAAATCGCCAGGCACGTGTTACTTTAATGAGATCACGTGTGGACTGCGACGCATGCGCGCACGGTACGCGTGCGCATCCTCGGCCAATTCCGCAATGTGCGCGCGAGCGCTTTGTGTGCGTGCGCGTGCTTGGCTGATTTCACTTCTTTGACTTTTTATGCTTCTCTCCACTTGTATGCTTCCTTCCTTGCTCCCTTTGATCCATGCCTAGCCTATTTCAATCCTGGAATTACTAGCAAACACATTGGTGCACGAAATTGTGATCATCAATGGCGCCATCAACATGGTACGCTCAATTGCAATCTCAACTCCTTATCACAACTTCGCACAACTAACCTACAAGTGCACTGGGTCGTCCAAGTAATAAACCTTACGCGAGTAAGGGTCGATCCCACGAAGATTGTTGGTATAAAGCAAGCTATGGTCATCTTGTAAATTTCATTCAGGCGGATTCAAATGGTTATAGAGGATTAATGATTAAAGAACATAAAATAAAGATAGAGATACTTATGTAATTCATTGGTGAGAATTTCAGATAAGCGTATGGAGATGCTTTGTCCCTTCCGTCTCTCTGCTTTCCTACTGTCTTCATCCAATCCTTTTTACTCCTTTCGATGGCAAGCTGTATGTTGGGCATCACCGTTGTCAATGGCTACAGTCCCGTCCTCTCAGTGAAAATGTTCAACGCGCTCTGTCACAGCACGGCTATTCATCTGTTGGTTCTCGATCATGTCGGAATAGAATCCAGTGATTCTTTTACGTCTGTCACTAACGCCCCACCATCGCGAGTTTGAAGCTCGTCACAGTCATTCAATCCCTGAATCCAACTCAGAATACCACAGACAAGGTTTAGACCTTCCGGATTCTCAAGAATGGCCGCCAATAGATTCTAGCTTATACCACGAAGTTTATGATTAAGGAATCCAAGAGATAAACATTCAAGCCTTTTTTGCATGTAGAACGAAGGTGGTTGTCAGGCACGCGTTCATAAGTGAGAATGATGATGAGCGTCACATAATCATCACATTCATCATGTTCTTGGGTGCGAATGAATATCTTAGAACAAGAATAAGCTGAATTGAATGTAAAATAGTAGTAATTGCATTAATACTCGAGGTACAGCAGAGCTCCACACCTTAATCTATGGTGTGTAGAAACTCCACCGTTGAAAATACATAAGTGATAATGGTGATCATTGGCTTCGGCCCCAGAGAGGGAACCAGAAGAACCAAGATGAAAATACAATAGCAAAAGGTCTTATTTATAGAGAACTAGTAGCTTAGGGTTTACAAAAATGAGTAAATGACATAAAAATCCACTTCCGGGCCCACTTGGTGCGTGCTTGGGCTGAGCATTGAAGCTTCCATGTGTAGAGACTTCTCTTGGTGTTAAACGCCAGCTTTTGTGCCAGTTTAGGCGTTTAACTCCCACTTCTGTGCCAGTTCCGACGTTTAACGCCGGGAATTCTTGAGCTGATTTGGAACGCCGGTTTGGGCCATCAAATCTCGGGCAAAGTATAAACTATTATATATTTCTGGAAAGCCCTAGATGTCTACTTTTCAAAGCATTTGAGAACGCGCCAATTGGGCTTCTGTAGCTCCAAACAATTCAGTTCGAGTGCAGGGAGGTCAGAATCCAACAGCATCTGCAGTCCTTTTCAGCCTCTGAATCAGATTTTTGCTCAGGTCCCTCAATTTCAGCCAGAAAATACCTGAAATCACAGAAAAACACACAAACTCATAGTAAAGTCCAGAAAAATGAATTTTAACTAAAAACTAATAAAAATATAATAAAAACTAACTAAAACATACTAAAAATAATGCCAAAAAGCGTATAAATTATCCGCTCATCAAAACACCAAACTTAAATTGTTGCTTGTCCTCAAGCAACTGAAAATCAATAAGATAAAAAGAAGAAAATATACAATGAATTCCAAAAACATCTATGAAGATCAGTATTAATTAGATGAGCGGGGCTTTTAGCTTTTTGCCTCTGAACAGTTTTGGCATCTCACTTTATCCTTTGAAGTTCAGAATGATTGCCTTCTATAGGAACTCAAAATCCGGATAGTATTATTGATTCTCCTAGTTAAATATGATGATTCTTGAACACAGCTACTTTATGAGTCTTGGCCGTGGCCCAAAGTACTCTGTTTTCCAGTATTACCACTGGATACATCCATGCCACAGACACATAACTGGGTGAACCTTTTCAGATTGTGACTCAGCTTTGCTAGAGTCCCCAATTAGAGGTGTCCAGGGTTCTTAAGCACACTCTTTTTGTTTTGGATCACGACTTTAACCGCTCAGTCTCAAGTTTTCACTTGACACCTTCATGCCACAAGCACATGGTTAGGGACAGCTTGGTTTAGCCGCTTAGGCCAGGATGTTATTCCTGTAGGCCCTCCTATCCACTGATGCTCAAAGCCTTGGATCCTTTTTATTACCCTTGCCTTTTGGTTTAAAGGGCTATTGGCTTTTTCTGCTTGCTGTTTTTTTGAATTCACTGCTTTTTCTTGCTTCAAGAATCATTTTTATGATTTTTTAGATCCTCAGTAACATGTCTCCTTTTTCATCATTCTTTCAAGAGCTAACAATTTTAACATTCACGAACAACAAATTCAAAAGACATATGCACTGTTCAAGAATACATTCAGAAATCAAAAGTATTGCCACCACATCAAAATAATTAATCTGTTATAAAATTTGAAATTCATGCAATTCTTCTCTTTTTCAATTAAGAACATTTTTCATTCAAGAAAGGTGATGGATTCATAGGACATTCATAACTTTAAGGCATAGACACTAAGACACTAATGATCATAAGACATAAACATAAATAAAATATAAAGCATAATTTTCGAAAAAAAAATAGAAAAATAAAGAACAAGGAGATTAAAGAACGGGTCCACCTTAGTGATGACGGCTTGTTCTTCCTCTTGAAGATCTTATGGAGTGCTTGAGCTCCTCAATGTCTCTTCCTTGCCTTTGTTGCTCCTCTCTCATGATTCTTTGATCTTCTCTAATTTCATGGAGGAGGATGGAATGTTCTTGGTGCTCCACCCTTAGTTGTCCCATGTTGGAACTCAATTCTCCTAGGGAGGTGTTGATTTGCTCCCAATAGTTTTGTGGAGGAAAGTGCATCCCTTGAGGCATCTCAGGGATTTCATGATGAGGAATTTCCTCATGTCCATGAATGGGATCTCTTGTTTGCTCCATCCTCTTCTTAGTGATGGGCTTGTCCTCATCAATGAGGATGCCTCCCTCTATGTTAATTCCAACTGAATTACAGAGGTGACAAATGAGATGAGGGAAGGCTAACCTTGCCAAGGTAAAAGACTTGTCCGCCACCTTATAAAGTTCTTGGGATATAACCTCATGAACTTCTACTTCCTCTCCAATCATGATGCTATGAATCATGATAGCCCGGTCTATAGTAGCTTCGGACTGGTTGCTAGTGGGAATGATTGAGCATTGGATAAACTCCAACCATCCCCTAGCCACGGGCATGAGGTCATGCCTTCTCTGTTGAACCGGCTTCCCTCTTGAATCTCTCTTCCATTGAGCTCCCTCTTTCCAAATGTCTATGACGACTTGGTCCAACCTTTGATCAAAGTTGACCCTTCTAGTGTAGGGGTGTTCATCTCCTTGCATCATGGGCAAGTTGAATGCCAACCTTACATTTTCCGGACTAAAATCTAAGCATTTCCCCCGAACCATTGTAAGCCAATTCTTTGGGTCCGGGTTCACACTTTGATCATGGTTCTTGGTGATCCATGCATTGGCATAGAACTCTTGAACCATTAAGATTCCGACTTGTTGAATGGGGTTGGTAAGAACTTCCCAACCTCTTCTTCGGATATCATGTTGGATCTCCGGATATTCACTCTTTTTGAGTTTGAAAGGGACCTCGGGGATCACCTTCTTTATGGCCACAACTTCATAAAAGTGGTCTTGATGCACCCTTGAGATAAATCTCTCCATCTCCCATGACTCGAAGGTGGAGGCTTTTGCCTTCCCTTTCCTCTTTCTAGAGGTTTCTCCGGCCTTAGGTGCAATAAATGGTTATGAAAAAACAAAAAGCAATGCTTTTACCACACCATACTTAGAAAGTTTGCTCGTCCTCGAGCAAAAGAAGAAAGAAGAGAGTAGAAGAAGAAGAAATAGAGGAGATGGAGTGGGGCTTTGTGTTTCGGCCAAGGGGAGAAGTAGTGTTTAGGTTGTGTGAAAATGAAGGAGTGAAGATGGGTTTATATAGGAGTAGAGAGGGGGGTATAGTTCGGCCATTATGGGTGGGTTTGGGAGGGAAAATGGTTTGAATTTGGATAGTGGGGTAGGTGGGGTTTTATGAAGGATGGATGTGAGTGGTGAAGAGAATGGTGGGATTTGATAGGTGAGGGGTTTTTGGGGAAGAGGTATCGAGGTGATTGGTGAATGGGTAAAGAAGAGAGAGAGTGGTGGGGTAGGTGGGGATCCCGTGGGGTCCACAGATCCTGAGGTGCCAAGGATAGCTCATATCTGCACCAAGTGGCGTGCTAAAACGCCCTTTCTGCCAATCCTGGCATTAAACGCCGGGCTGCTGCCCTTATCTGGTGTTAAACGCCAGTCTGGTGCCCCTTTCTGGCGTTAAACGCCAGTCTGGTGCCCCTTTCGGGCGTTAAACGCCCAGAATGGTGCCAGACTGGGCATTAAACGCCCAGAATGGTGCCAGACTGGGCGTTAAACGCCCATTTGCTGCCCTTACTGGCGTTTAAACGCCAACAAGCTTTTCCTCCAGGGTGTGCTATTTTTCTTTCTATTTTTCATTCTATTTTTGCTTTTTCAATTGTTTTTGTGACTTCACATATCATCAACCTATAGAAAACATAAGATAACAATGGAAAATAGATAAATATAACATTGGGTTTCCTCCCAACAAGCGCTTCTTTAATGTCAGTAGCTTGATAGTGGGCCCTCATGGAGCCTCACAGATGTTCAGAGCAATGTTGGAACCTCCTAACACCAAACTTAGAGTTTGAATGTGGGGGTTCAACACCAAACTTAGAATTTAATTGTGGCCTCCCAACACCAAACTTAGAGTTTGACTATGGGGGCTCTGTTTGACTCCGTTTTGAGAGAAGCTCTTCTTGCTTCTTCTCCATGGTTACAGAGGGATATCCTTGAGCCTTAAACACAAAGGATATTCTTCATTCACTTGAATGACCAATTCACCTCTGTCAACATCAATCATAGCCTTTGCTGTGGCTAGGAAGGGTCTGCCAAGGATGATAGATTCATCCATGCACTTCCTAGTCTCTAGGACTATGAAATCAGCAGAGATGTAATGGTCTTCAATCTTTACCAGAACATCCTCTACAAGTCCATAAGCTTGTTTTCTTGAATTGTCTGCCATCTCTAGTGAGATTCTTGCAGCTTGTACCTCAAAGATCCCTAGCTTCTCCATTACAGAGAGACGCATGAGGTTTATGCTTGACCCTAGGTCACACAGGGCCTTCTCGAAGGTCATGGTGCCTAATGTACAAGGTATTGAGAACTTCCCAGTGTCCTGTCTCTTTTGAGGTAATCTCTGCCTAGTCAAGTCATCCAGTTCTTTGGTGAGCAAAGAGGGTTCATTATCCCAAGTCTCGTTACCAAATAACTTGTCATTTAGCTTCATGATTGCTCCAAGGTACTTAGCAACTTGCTCTTCAGTGACATCTTCGTCCTCTTCAGAGGAAGAATACTCATCAGAGCTCATGAATGGCAGAAGTAAATCCAATGAAATCTCTATGGTCTCAGTGTGAGCCTCAGATTTCCATGGTTCCTCATTAGAGAACTCATTGGAGGCCAGTGGACGTCCATTGAGGTCTTCCTCAGTGGCGATCACTGCCTCTTCCTCCTCTCCAAATTCGGCCATGTTGATGGCCTTACACTCTCCTTTTGGATTCTCTTCTGTATTGCTTGGAAGAGTACTAGGAGGGAGTTCAGTAACTTTCTTACTCAGCTGACCCACTTGTGCCTCCAAGTTTCTAATGGAGGACCTTGTTTCAGTCATGAAACTTTGAGTGGTTTTGATTAGATCAGAGACCATGGTTGCTAAGTCAGAGTGGCTCTGCTTAGAATTCTCTGTCTATTGCTGAGAAGATGATGGAAAAGGCGTGCCATTGCTAAACCTGTTTCTTCTACCATTATTGTTATTGAAACCTTGTTGAGGTCTCTGTTGATCCTTCCATGAGAGATTTGGATGATTTCTCCATAAAGGATTATAAGTGTTTCCATAGGGTTCTCCCATGTAATTCACCTCTTCCATTGATGGGTTCTCAGGATCATAAGCTTCTTCTTCAGATGAAGCGTCCTTAGTACTGCCTGGTGCAGCTTGCATTCCAGACAGACTTTGAGAAATCATATTGACTTGCTAAGTCAATATTTTGTTCTGAGCCAATATGGCATTCAGAGTATCAATCTCAAGAACTCCTTTCTTCTGGTTCGTCCCATTGTTCACAGGATTCCTTTCAGAAATGTACATGAATTGGTTATTTGCAACCATTTCAATGAGTTCTTGAGCTTCTGCAGGCGTCTTCTTCAGATGAAGAGATCCTCCAGCAGAGCTGTCCAATGACATCTTGGACAGTTCAGACAGACCATCATAGAAGATACCTATGATGCTCCATTCAGAAAGAATGTTATAAGGACACTTTCTGATCAATTGTTTGTATCTTTCCCAAGTTTCATAGAGGGATTCACCTTCCTTCTGTCTGAAGGTTTGGACTTCCACTCTAAGCTTACTCAATTTTTGAGGTGGAAAAAACTTTGTCAAAAAGGCATTGACTAGCTTTTCCCAAGAGTTCAGGCTTTTTTTAGGTTGTGAGTCCAACCATATCCTAGCTCTGTCTCTTACAGCAAAAGGGAATAGCATAAGTCTGTAGACCTCAGGGTCAACCCCATTGGTCTTGACAGTGTCACAGATTTGCAAGAATTCAGCTAAAAACTGATGAGGATCTTCCAATGGAAGTCCATGGAACTTGCAATTCTGTTGCATTAGAGAAACTAATTGAGGCTTAAGCTCAAAGTTGTTTGCTCTAATGGCAGGGATAGAGATGCTTCTCCCATAGAAGTCGGGAGTAGGTGCAATAAAGTCACCCAGCACCTTCCTTGCATTGTTGGCATTGTTGTTGTTTTCGGCTGCCATGTCTTCTTCTTGTTTGAAGATTTCTGTTAGGTCCTCTACAGAGAGTAGTGCTTTAGCTTCTCTTAGCTTTCGCTTCAAGGTCCTTTCAGGTTCAGGGTCAGCCTCAACAAGAATGCTTTTGTCTTTGCTGCTACTCATATGAAAGAGAAGGGAACAAGAAAATATGGAATTCTCTATGTCATAGTATAGAGATTCCTTGAGATGTCAGAGGAAAAGAAGAATAGAAGGAGGAGGTAGAAGAAGAAGAATTTGAACTTATCAAGAGAGATAGAGTTCGAATTGTTGAGAGTGGAGGAGTGTTAGTCCTTAAATAGAAGGATGTGAGAAGAGGGGAAGAATTTTCAAAAGTAAATTAAAAGATTTTGAAGAAATTTTGAAAAATTGAAGAATGATTTTCGAAAATTAAAGTTGGGAAAGAAATAAAGTGATTTTTGAAAAAGATTTTTGAAAGTAGAAATCAAAAAGATATGATTGAAAAGTTATGGTTTTAAAAAGATATGATTTTTAAAATTAATGACTTGGCTAACAAGAAATTTAAAAGATATGATTCAGACATTAAACCTTTCTCAACAGAAAAGGCAACATACTTGAAATGTTTGAATCAAATCATTAATTGTTAGCAAGTATTTTTGAAAATGGAGAGAAATTGATTTTGAAAATATATGATTGAAAAGACATGATTTGAAAAAGATTTGATTTTGAAAAATTATGGAAACTTGAAAAAAATCTGAATTAAAAACAAAATCTTCCCTCTTGTGCCATCTTGGCGTTAAACGCCCAGAATGGTATCCATTCTGGCGTTTGACGACCAAAACTCTACCCTTTTGGGCGTTAAACGCCCAGCCAGGCACCTTGGCTGGCGTTTAAACGCCAGTTTTCCTTCCTCACTGGGTGTTTTGAATGCCCAGCTTTTTCTATGTAATTCCTATGCTATGTGTTCTGAATCTTCAATTCTCTGTATTATTGACTTGAAAAGACACATTTAAAAATTTTTTTGAATTTTTAATGATGAGGAATAATCAAAATGCCACTAAGATCAAATAAACAATGCATGCAAGACACCAAACTTAGAAGTTTGTATACTATTGACACTAACAAATTGAGAATGCATATGAGAAACAACAAAACACTCAAGACAAGAGAATTTAAAGATCAGAGCAAGGAAATCATCAAGAACAACTTGAAGATCAATGAAGACCATAATGCATGTAATTTTCAAAAATTAGAAGAATAAAGACATGCAATTGACACCAAACTTAAAATTAGACACTAGACTCAAACAAGAAACATAAAATTATTTTTGGTTTTATGATTTTATAATTTTTTTGGATTTTTTCGAAAATTATATGGAAAAGAAAATAAAGAGATTTAAAATTTTTAATAAGAATTCCAGGAATCATGCAATGTTAGTCTAAAGATTTAGTTTAAAGAAATTAGACATGGCTAGCCAAGCTTCAGCAGGACATTACATTCAACAGCTAAATTGATGAGAATCAATAAGCTTTTGTGATGATAAGAACATCACCTTGAAACTCTAAAATTCATTCTTAAAAATTCTGAAGAAAAGATGCCTAATCTAAACAACAAGATGAACCGTCAGTTGTCCAAACTCGAACAATCCCCGGCAACGGCGCTAAGGTGGATTCATTCCTTGTTCTTATTTCTTTCTGCTTTTCGGTTTTTATGTTGTGTTCATTTATGTTTTGTGTCTCTACTTCATGATCATTTAGTAACTATGTCTTAAAGCTATGAATAATTCCATTAATCCTTCACCTTTCTTAAATGGAAAATGTTTCTAATTCAAAAAGAACAAGAAGTACATGAATTTCGAATTTATCCTTGAATTTAGTTTAATTATATTGATGTGGTGACAATACTTTTTGTTTTCTGAATGAATGCTTGAACAGTGCATATTTTTGATCTTGTTGTTTATGAATGTTAAAACTGTTGGCTCTTGAAAGAATGATGAACAAAGAGAAATGTTATTGATAATCTGAAAAATCAATGAAATTGATTCTTGAAGCAAGAAAAAGCAGTGAAAAAGAAAAGGCTTGCGAAAAAAAAAATAGAAAGAAAAAGAAAAAGCAAGCAGAAAAAGCCAATAGCCCTTAAAACCAAAAGGCAAGGGTAAAAAGGATCCAAGGCTTTGAGCATCCTAAGCGGCTAAATCAAGCTGTCCCTAACCATGTGCTTGTGTCATGAAGGTCCAAGTGAAAAGCTTGAGACTGAGTGGTTAAAGTTGTGATCCCAAGCAAAAAGAGTGTGCTTAAGAGCTCTGGACACCACTAACTGGGGACTTTAGCAAAGCTAAGTCACAATCTGAAAAGGTTCACCCAGTTATGTGTTTGTGGCATTTATGTATCTGGTGGTAATACTGGAAAACAAAGTGCTTAGGGCCACGGCCAAGACTCATAAAAGTAGCTGTGTTCAAGAATCAACATACTTAACTAGGAGAATCAATAACACTATCCGAAATTCTAAGTTCCTAGAGAAGCCAATCATTCTAAACTTCAAAGGAAAAAGTGAGATGTCAAAACTGTTCAGAAGCAAAAAGCTACAAGTCCCGCTCATCTAATTATGATTAATATTCATTGATATTCTGGAATTTATAGTATATTCTCTTCTTTTTATCCTAATTGATTTTCAGTTGCTTGGGGACAAGCAACAATTTAAGTTTGGTGTTGTGATGAGCGCATAATTTATACGCTTTTTGGCATTGTTTTTAGGTAGTTTTTTGTAAGTTCAAGCTACTTTTAGGGATGTTTTCATTAGTTTTTATGTTAAATTCACATTTCTGGGCTTTGCTATGAGTTTGTGTGTTTTTCTGTAATTTCATGTAATTTCTGGCTGAAATTGAGGGACTTGAGCAAAACTCTGAAAAAGGCTGACAAAAGGACTGCTGATGCCGTTGGAATCTGACATCCCTGCATACAAAATGGATTTTCTGGAGCTACAGAACTCCAAATGGCGCACTCTTAATGGCGTTGGAAAGTAGACATCCAGAGCTTTCCAGCAATATATAATAGTCCATACTTCATTCGGGAATTGACGACGTAAAGTGGCGCTCAACGCCAAGTACATGCTACTGTCTGGAGTCAAACGCCAGAAACACGTCACGACCCGGAGTTGAACGCCAGAAACACGCTATAACTCAGCGTTCAACTCCAAAGGAAGCCTCAGCTCGTGGATAGATCAAGCTCAGCCCAAACACACACCAAGTGGGCCCCGGAAGTGAATTTATGCATCAATTACTTACCTCTGTAAACCCTAGTAGCTAGTTTAGTATAAATAAGACTTTTTACTAGTGTATTAGTCGTCTTTTGATCACGTTTCATCTTTGGTCTCAGTTTTGTTTTATTCCTCATCTTAGGCGGCCATTGATCATGTTTTGGGGGGGGGGGGGGGCTGGCCATTCGGCCATGCCTGAACCTTTCACTTATGTATTTTCAACGGTGGAGTTTCTATACACCATAGATTAAGGGTGTGGAGCTCTGCTGTACCTAAAGTTTAAATACAATTACTATTATTTTCTATTCAATTCTCTTTTATTCTTATTCCAAGATATACGTTGCACTTCAACTTGATGAATGTGATGATCCGTGACACTCATCATCATTCTCACCTATGAACGCGCGTGACTGACAACCACTTCCGTTCTACCTTAGGCCGGGCGCATATCTCTTAGATTCCCCAACAGAATCTTCGTGGTATAAGCTAGATAGATGGCGGCATTCATGGGAATCCGGAAAGTCTAACCTTGTCTGTGGTATTCCGAGTAGGATTCCGGGAATCCAGAAAGTCTAACCTTGTCTGTGGTATTCCGAGTAGGATTCTGGGATTGAATGACTATGACGAGCTTCAAACTCCTGAAGGCTGGGCATTAGTGACAGACGCAAAAGAATCAAGGGATTCTATTCCAACCTGATTGAGAACCGACAGATGATTAGCCGTGCTGTGACAGAGCATAGGACCATTTTCACTGAGAGGATGGGATGTAGCCATTGACAACGATGATTTCCTACATACAGCTTGCAATGGAAAGGAGTAAGAAGGATTGGATGAATGTAATAAGAAAGTAGAGATTCGAGAGGAGCACAGCATCTTCATAGGCCTATCTGAAATTCCCACCATGGAATTATATGAGTAACTATTTACTATTTTATTTTCTGTTTATTATTTATTTTCGAACTTATCATAAACCATTTAATCTGCCTAACTGAGATTTACAAGGTGACCATAGCTTGCTTCATACTAACAATCTCCGTGGGATCGACCCTTACTCACGTAAGGTATTACTTGGACGACCCAGTGCACTTGCTGGTTAGTTGAACGGAGTTGTGAGATTCTCTAACAGTGCTTGTAACTCTTTTGGTCCAACAACAACACTAAGCTGTTGGTGCCATTACCAGGGATTATTAAGATCCCAATTCATCATACCATAATCTCTTTGGGGTATTTAATTATAGCTGCCAACATCATGGGAAAAATAATAGATCACAATTTCGTGCACCAAGTTTTTGGCGCCATTGCCGGGGATTGTTCGAGTATGGACAACTGACGGTTCATCCTGTTGCTCAGATTAGGTAATTTTCTTTTTATTTTCTTTTCAAAAAGTTTTCAAAATTTTTCTCTTATTTTCGTTTTTCTAAAGAATATTTTCGAAAAAAATTTATAAAAATACAAAAAAATTAGAAAATCATAAAAAACAAAAATATTTTGTGTTTCTTGTTTGAGTCTGGAGTCAATTTTTAAGTTTGGTGTCAATTGCATGTTTTAAAAATTTTACTTGCATTTTTCAAAAATTCCATGCATTCATAGTGTTCTTCATGATCTTCAAGTTGTTCTTGACAAGTCTGCTTGTTTGATCTTGATGTTTTCTTACTTTGTGTTGTTTGTTGTTTCTCATATGCATTTTTCGTTTGTTAGAGTCCATGCATTAAAGATTTCTAAGTGTAGTATCTTGCATGTTTTCTTTGCATTAAAAATTTTTCAAAAATATGTTCTTGATGTTCATCATGATCTTCAAAGTGTTCTTGGTGTTCATCTTGACATTCATAGTGTTCTTGCATGCATCTTGTGTTTTGATCCAAAATTTTTATGTTTTTCTCTCTCACCTTTAAAAATTCAAAAAAAAAATTATCTTTTCCTTATTTTTCTCACAATTTTCGAAAATTTGAGTTGACTCAGTCAAAAATTTTCAAAATTAGTTGTTTCTTACAAGTCAAGTCAAATTTTCAATTTTAAAAATCTTATCTTTTCAAAATCTTTTTCAAAAATTATATCTTTTTCATTCCTTTTTTCTATTTTTTGAAAATTTCAAAAATCTTTTTCAAATTTTTTTTCAAAATCTTTTTCTTATCTTTATATCATATTTTTGAAATTACACTAACAATTAATGTGATTGATTCAAAAATTTGAAGTTTGTTACTTTCTTGTTAAGAAAGGTTCAATCTTTAAGTTCTAAAATCATATCTTTTAGTTTCTTGTTAGTTAAGTAATTTTAAAAATTAAATATTTTTCAAAAATATCTTATCTAACTTCTTATCTTCTTATCTTTTCAAATTTGATTTTAATATCTTTTTCAACTAACTCTTTGACTTTGTGTTTGTTTCTTATCTTTTTCAAAACCACCTAACTACTTTTCCCTCTTCAATTTTCGAAAATACCTCTCTCTTTTTCAAAAATTCTTTGTTTTAAATTTTTATTTTAATCATATCTTATCTTTAAATTTCAAAATTACTAACTCCTTTTCAAAAATTAATTTTCGAATTCTCCCTCTCTTTTCTTATTCTATTTAATTATTTATTTACTAACACTTCTCTTTACCTCTCTTAATCTAAAAATCCGAACCCATTCTTCTTCACTCTTCTCCCCTTTCTTTTTCTACTAACATAAAGGAATCTCTATACTGTGATATAGAGGATTCCTCTTTCTTTTCTTGTTTTCTTCGCTTTCATATGAGCAGGAACAAGGACAAAAGCATTCTTGTTGAAGCTGATCCTGAACCTGAAAGGACTTTGAAGAGGAAACTCAGAGAAGCTAAATTACAACAATCCAGAAGTAACCTTTCAGAAATTTTCGAACAAGAGAAGGAGATGGCAGCCGAACCCAATAATGATAATGCAAGAAGGATGCTTGGTGACTTTACCAAACCAACGTCCAAATTTGATGGAAGAAGCATCTCCATTCCTGCCATTGGAGCCAACAATTTTGAGCTTAAGCCTCAACTAGTTGCTTTAATGCAACAGAACTGCAAGTTTTATGGACTTCCATCTGAAGATCCTTACCAGTTTTTAACTGAGTTCTTGCAGATTTGTGAGACTGTTAAGACGAATGGAGTTGATCCTGAAGTCTACAAGACTCATGCTTTTCCCTTTTGCTGTAAGAGACAGAGCTAGAATATGGTTGGATTCACAACCTAAGGATAGCCTGGACTCCTGGGATAAGCTGGTCACAGCCTTCTTGGATAAATTCTTTCCTCCTCAAAAGTTGAGCAAGCTTAGAGTGGATGTTAAGACCTTCAAACAAAAAGATGGTGAATCCCTCTAAGAAGCTTGGGAAAGATACAAGCAATTGACCAAAAGGTGTCCATCTGACATGTTTTCAGAATGGACCATATTAGATATATTCTATTCTGGTCTATCTGAGTTTTTGAAAATGTCATTGGACCATTCTGCAGGTGGATCTATCCACCTAAAGAAAACAACTGCAGAAGCTCAAGAACTCATTGACATGGTTGCAAATAACCAATTCATGTACACTTTTGATAGGAATTCCGTGAATAATGGGACGCCTCAGAGGAAGGGAGTTCTTGAAATTGATACTCTGAATGCCATATTGGCTCAGAACAAAGTGTTAACTCAGCAAGTTAACATGATTTCTCAAAGTCTGAATGGATGGGAAAATGCATCCAACAGTACTAAAGAGGCAGCTTCTGAAGAAGCTTATGATCCTGAGAACCCTGTAATAGCAGAGGTAAATTACATGGGTGAACCTTATGGAAACACCTATATTTCATCATGGAGAAATCATCCAAATTTCTCATGGAAGGATCAACAGAAGCCTTAACAAGGCTTTAACAATGGTGGACGCAATAGGCTGAGCAATAGCAAGCCTTTTCCATCATCTTCTCAGCAACAGACAGAGAATTCTGAACAAAACACTTCTAATTTAGCCAATCTAGTCTCTGATCTGTCAAAGGCCACTTTCAGTTTCATGAGTGAAACAAGATCCTCCATCAGAAATCTGGAGGCACAAGTGGGCCAGCTGAGTAAGAAAGTCATTGAAACTCCTCCCAGTATTCTCCCAAGCAATACAGAAGAGAATCCAAAAGGAGAGTGCAAAGCCATTGATGTAATCAATATGGCCGAATGCACAAGGGAGGAGAAGGACGAAAATCCTAGTGAGGAAGACCTCCTGGGACGTCTCTCAAGCAAGAAGGAATTTCCTATTAAGGATCCAAAGGAATCTGAGGCTCATATAGAGACCATAGAGATTCCATTAAATCTCCTTCTGCCATTCATGAGCTCTGAAGACTATTCTTCCTCTGAGGAGGATGAAGATGTGACTGGAGAACAAGTTGCTCAATATTTAGGAGCTATCATAAAGCTGAATGCCAAGTTGTTTGGTAATGAGACTTGGGAAAGTGAACCTCCCTTGCTCATTAGTGAACTAGATACCTGAATTCAGCAAATTTTACCTCAAAAGAAACAAGATCCTGGCAAGTTCTTAATACCTTGTACCATAGGCACATTGACCTTTGAAAAAGCTCTATGTGATCTGGGGTCAGGGATAAATCTTATGCCACTCTCTGTAATGGAGAAGCTGGGGATCATTGAGGTACAACCTGCCTTGTTCTCAATACAATTGGCAGACAAGTCATTAAGACAAGCTTATGGAGTAGTAGAGGACGTGTTAGTAAAGGTTGAAGGCCTTTACATCCCTGCTGATTTCATAATCTTAGACACTAGGAAGGAAGAGGATGAGTGTATCATCCTTGGAAGACCTTTCCTAGCCACAGCAGGAGCTGTGATAGATGTCAACAGAGGTGAATTAGTCCTTCAATTGAATGGGGACTACCTTGTGTTTAAGACACATGGCCATCCCTCTGTGACAAAAGAGAGTGAGCATGAAGAGCTTCTTTCAGTTCAGAGTCAAGAAGAGCCCCCACAGTCAAACTCTAAGTTTGGTGTTGGGAGGCCCAACCAAACACTAAGTTTGGTGTTAAGACCCCATATCCAAACTCTAAGTTTGGTGTTGGGACTATACAACATTGACCTGATCATCTTGTGGCTCCATGAGAGCCCACTGTCAAGCTAATGACATTAAAAGAGCGCTTGTTGGGAGGCAACCCAATTTTATTTATCTAAATTTTATTTTATTGTTATTTTGTGTTTTATTAGGTACATGATCATGTGGAGTCACGAAAATATATATATATAAATTAAAAATAGAATCAAAAACAGCAGAAGAAAAATCACACCCTGGAGGAAGGACAGACTGGCGTTCAACGCCAGTAAGGAGCATCTGGCTGGAATTCAACGCCAGAATAGAGCATGAATCTGGTGCTGAACGCCAGAAATAAGCAACATTCTGGCGTTTGAACGCCAGGAATGTGCCTTGAGAAAAGCTGGCGCTGAACGCCAGTAACAAGCATGGAACTGGCGTTCAACGCCAGAAACATGCTACACATGGGCGTTGAACGCCCAGAACATGCTACACATGGGCGTTGAACGCCCAGAACGTGCATCACCTCGGCGTTTTAACGCCAGAATGGTATGCAAAGGCATTTTGCAAGCCCATTTGGTGCAGGGATGTAATTCCTTGACACCTCAGGATCTGTGGACCCCACAGGATCACCTCAGGATCTGTGAACCCTACAGGATCATCTCAGGATCTGTGGATCCCACAGGATCCCCACCTAACATATTCCCACCTTACCTCCTAATCCTATAACGCTCTTCCCCATGTCACACTTCCCAACAACTTCAATCTCTCTTCCCAATTACCCCCTTCACCACTCACATCCATCCACTCTTCCCCATAAACCCCACCTACCTTCAAAATTCAAAAACACTTTCCCACCCAAACCCACCCTAAATGGCCGAACCTACCCTCTCCCATTTTCCTATATAATCCCCTCCATTCCACTTCATTTTCACACAACACAACCCCCTCTTCCATACCTTGGCCGAAACACCATCTCCTCAATCTCCTCCATATTTTCTTTTTTTTTCTTCTTATCTTCTTTCTTCTCTTGCTCGAGGGCGAGCAATATTTTAAGTTTGGTGTGGTCAAAGCATAAACTTTTTGTTTTTCCATTACCATCAATGGCACCTAAGGCCGGAGAATCCTCTAGAAAAGGAAAAGGGAAGACAAAAGCTTCCACCTCCGAGTCATGGGAGATGGAAAGATTCATCTCCAAAAGCCATCAAGACCACTTCTATGATGTTGTGGCAAAGAAGAAGGTGATCCCTGAGGTCCCTTTCAAGCTCAAGAAAAATGAGTATTCGGAGATCCGACATGAGATCCGAAGAAGAGGTTGGGAAGTCCTAACCAACCCCATGCAACAAGTCGGAATCTTAATGGTTCAAGAGTTCTATGCCAATGCATGGATCACTAGGAACCATGATCAAAGTATGAACTCGAGTCCAAAGAATTATCTCACAATGGTTCGGGGGAAATACTTAGATTTTAGTCCGGAAAATGTGAGGTTGGCGTTCCACTTGCCCATGATACAAGGAGATGTACGCCCCTACACTAGAAGGGTCAACTTTAATCAAAGGTTGGACCAAGTCCTAATGGACATATGTGTGGAAGGAGCTCAATGGAAAAGAGACTCCAAAGGCAAGCCAGTTCAACTAAGAAGACTGGACCTCAAGCCTGTGGCTAGAGGATGGTTGGAGTTCATTCAACGCTCCATTATTCCCACTAGCAACCGATCTGAAGTTACTGTGGATCGGGCCATCATGATTCATAGCATCATGATTGGAGAGTGATACGTAAAAATTAGATTTCACGTATGACCGGCAAGTATACCGGGTCGTATCAAGTAGTAAAACTCACTTAGAGTGAGGTCGATCCCACGGAGATTGGTAGATTAAGCAACTTTAGTTAAATGGTAGATTTAGTTAAGCGAATAAGATTTTGATTTTGTGATTAATGTAACTTTTGAACATAAGTGCAGGAATTTAAATTGCAAGGAATTTAAGAACAGGACAATAGAAATAAAATGGAAGTAAATGATGAAAACTTAAAGTGCAAGATACTTAAATGACATCAAAGATAAATTGCTAGGAATTAAAGGTTGCAGAAATTTAAAGAGCATAAGAGCAAGAGCAAGAAATAAAGAGACAGAATGTAGATGACAAGAAAAATAAATTGCAAGAATGTAAAGGGAGATGGGGTGATGGGTATTCAAACAACTAATAAGCAAAAGAAATAAGAATTGATGGTAGAGAAGATCATTAGGGATCAGAGATGTTAGTTTTCATGAATTGATGTTAGTCAAATTCCTCTCAATCATGGGTATAGATCTATGGCAAGTGGGTGATTGAACCCCAATCTCTTGGTGATTCAATCTCTCTCAACATAGCCAATTGCCACTCTCGTGATCTAATTGTTCATGAGAAGAGATGAAGCTCATATATTATCCAGCCACACAATTTCTATAATCTCAACCAAGGAGAGTTACATCTCACATACTAACCAAGGTATATTGATTAAAGAAATCATGAAAGGATGAACTCTAAACTGAATTATGTGGCTCATTCCTCAAATTTACCACATAATTCATGTAGATTAACCCCTCTCTCGATGGTGGTTGAATCTATGAAGAGCAAGAGTTCCCTCTTTAGATCAACCACTAGAATTGAGGAGGAATGATGGGTTCATCAATCCATTCCAACAACAGAGCTCCTCCCCCTAATGAAAGTGGGGTTTAGTGAGTCATTGCTCCAAATTCAACAACAATTGCCATAAACAAGAATTAAACTAAGTGTAAAGGAAGAAGAAGAAGAAGAATGAAGTGCTTAAAACTTGAAATGAAGAAGAAAAATTCCAATAGAAAACCAAAGATGACTTTCCGGGAGAGTACCCGGAAGTTCTAACAAAAGCCAAGTACAAGTGCTAAAAGTGTATAAAAATTCTAAGTGTCAAAAAGTATTCAAAAGTGTAAAAGTCCCCCACAAGTACATCAATCTCTTCTATTTATACTACTCTAAAACTCTTCCAAAGATCTTCAATTGGTTTAGCAATATGGGCTTCTCTTTGTTGAATTCTTGGCTCAATTGAAGAAGTTGTTGGCCTTTGTGATGAATAGGGAAGCAAAGCAAGTTGGCACCAATTCTGGCCCATTGAGGGGCGTTGTTGGCAATAACTCAGGCCTTAGTGCACGTTGGCAACGTGCATGCCAATTTCTTGGAAGTGAGTTTGAGACTTGGGCGTTGCTAGCCCAAGTTGTTGCAACAACTTGCTCTTTCTCTTTTTGGCCTTACTTTCATGCTAAATGTAGCCCAGAATTTGAGTGTCAACCTTCAGCTTCAATATGGACTATTATACATCATTGGAAAGCTCTTGATGTCTATTTTCTAATGCCATTGGAATCACCTCAATTGGACTTTCCTAGCTCAAGTTATGGCTCCTCAAAGAAGGTAAGGTCAAGCTGCCAAGTTGTTGCCAAGTTGTTGTGAATAACGCACCCTCAACCCCAAGTTAGCAACGTGCTCGAGCATCACTCTCCCAAGGCAAGGACTTGAGGCTGGCGTTGTTGCAAAACACGCCCCCTTTGTGCACGTTGGCAACGTGCTCGATCCCACATCCAAGGATCATCTCTAGCTCCCTTGAATTTCATTTCATGTTCTTGTTTTTAGGGCCTAAAGATGACTCTGGTTTGGCTTCAATCTTGTGCTCCACCATGGACTATTATATATGGTTGGAAAGCTCTGAATGTTAGCTTTCCAACGCAACTGGAAGTACTCAATTTGGATCTCTGTAGCTCAAGATATCTTCCATTGAAGTGGACATGTTCAGGCTGCCTTGTTTTGGTAAGTTGGCGTTGGCAACGCCCATCTAGCGTTGGCAACGTGAGTGGTGCGGCATTTGGGCGTTTGGAACGCGGTTGGTGCGCCATTGGGCGTTTAGCAGCCTGGTTGGTGCGCCATTGGGCGTTTGGCAGCCTGGTTGGTGCGCCATTGGGCGTTTGGCAGCCTGGTTGGTGCGCCATTGGGCGTTTGGCAACTTGGCTGGCACCAAAACTTGGTGCCTAGCCAAGCTTTCTTGTGTGGCGTTGGCAACGCCATTCTTGAGTTGGCAACGCCAGCTCCTTTTCTTCCAGGGCTCCATTTGTTGCTTGGTTGTGTGGCGTTGGCAACGCCCATCTTGAGTTGGCAATGCCAGCTCCTTTTCTTCCAGGGCCAAGCTTGATTGTTTGGCGTTGTTAGCCTGCGTTGTCCTCAAAAACGCCCCTCATTTCTAGGCTGGCAACGTGCTCGAGGCTCCAAATCCAGGGCCAAGTTCCTTGTGTGGGCGTTGGCAGCGCCAGCTTCAAGTTGGCAACGCCAACTTTGCTTCCTCCAGGGCCAAGTTCCTTGCTTGTGTCTTGTGTGTGGCGTTGGCAACTTGGTTCTAGAGTTGGCAACGCCAACCTTGCTTCCAGGGCCAAGTTCCTTGTGTGTGAGCGTTGGCAACTTGGTTCTAGAGTTGGCAACGCCAACTTTGCTTCCAGGGTTGCCAAGCTTGCTTGGTGGTTGTGTGTGGCGTTGGCAACGCCAATCTCAAGTTGGCAACGCCAACTTCTTGCCTTGGTTGCCTCCAGGACCAAGCTTGCCTTGTGTTGTGGAGTTGGCAACGCCAATCCCAAGTTGGCAACGCCAACTCCTTGCCTTGGTTGCCTCCAGGACCAAGCTTGCCTTGTGTTGTGGAGTTGGCAACGCCAATCCCAAGTTGGCAACGCCAACTCCTTGCCTTGGTTGCCTCCAGGACCAAGCTTGCCTTATGTTGTGGAGTTGGCAACGCCAATCCCAAGTTGGCAACGCCAACTTCTTGCCTTGGTTGCCTCCTTCTTGCTTCCATGCTTCCTTGTTTCATCACCTATCATCAACAAGGGAGATAGCTTCAAAGTCTTACCAATTCAAGCAATAAATTTCATGAGATTCATTCATACTCATTCATATATGCATTCCTTAAATCATTTGCATGAATTTGGCTAGAATTAACATGTTCCTTGATATCATCATGCATGGAAACAAAACTCATAAAAGGACTTGTTTATTTAGAGAAAATGAGTGAATTTAAACTAAAACTAACTAAACTAACTAACTAATAATGCAAATATGCATTTGCATCACAACACCAAACTTAAAGTATTGCTTGTCCTCAAGCAAAATATAAAGGACTTTGTCTCAAGAATTTAAGATGTAAGACTTGAATGTTCTCCCAGAGAGTAATTTCTCATTGAGCATGTTATCCTCACTTGTGTGGTCATAAATTTATTGTAATTGAACACAACTATTCAACTTTTTCAATTAAAATGCTTGCTTCACTACTAAATTGGTTAACTTCACTAGACTTCTTTCACACCTTAGCACATGATCCTTGAACCAATTTTTTTCTGCTTATTTCTTTTTCCTTCTTTTTTTTCTTTCCCTTTTTCTTTCAATTAAGCTCGAAATCTTGTCTTAAGGCGGCTCTTTAGCATAAGCTTTCAATCAACAATCCCAAACCAGTTGGTTCAAGTTGTTAAGTGTTGAGACACTCTTAAAGATTTGCTCACTCAAGCCTCTTTCCTTAACACATTCAGTCACAGGCATATAACATTGAAATTTTGTTTGGATAGTGGTGTCCAGCACCTCTTTGGGTTGCTAAATGTTCTGTTATAGAGCTACTCTTGATTGTGGGTTTTCAATCGATAATCCCGAGTTAGTTAACTCAAGTTACCGGGTGATGAAGCACCCCTCGGATTTACTAGCCCGAGTATGTCTCTTAACATCAATCACCACAGACACATATCCAACTTTTGTCATTGATGCCTAGCCTTTCATTCTTTGTATTCTATTTTCTTTATTGTCAAGGTTATTTGTGCTTTTACTGATAAAGCCCTTGTGATCCTTAACCAAACTAGTCTTGTATTAGCAAGCATTCTTTTGAATTTCTTGAACATTGCTTCTTTCACAATAAATATACTAACACTTTTCTTATGGGACAACATGATCCTTTTTAAGCTAGATTTCTCTCTGTTCTTGCTCAAACTACATCTTTTATTCCAATGACAAGTAAAAATATTAAAGACAAGCAACTATTCCAAATCTGTGAGTGGTGATGCATGGAATGGGCAACATAAAGATAATGCTTCAAAAAGAAAAAAAAAATGCATCCTAGAAGGTATACCATATTTCAGACATACATCTTCTTTATTTAAAACATAAAGAACATAAAGAAAAAATAAAGGAACTTCACCACCTTTAGTCTTCATGTCCCTTTTCCTTTGCTTGATTCTCCTTGCTTTCCTTTGCCCTTTGGATCTTGTTTCTTTTTGCTTCTTAGCTCTCCTTGTTGCTTTGTTGTTGAATCTCCCTTTGGATCTTCTTTCTTTTTGCTCCTCCTTTTCCCTTGTTGTTGTGTCGTTGCATCCCTCTCTTCTCTTTGCCAAATTCCTGAGCTTATCATTGTCTCCTGTAGCCTCTGTTGATTGAATCTCACCCTTGCTAGTTCTTGCTGTTCAAAAATCTTCCGAGCCTCATTAAAACATTTGATTTGTGGGTTGATCAATGGGGGTGTGGAACAGAGGTAACTAAGCTTTTCTTGGGTGCATATGTCATAGTCAAGTCTGTCCTTGTGCCTGGCTTCCTTGAACATTCTGTTTTCATTGAAATCTCTGTAGAGTGTTTCATGTCTAGCATCCAACCTATGGAGAAGTTCTCTTTGCTGAGCTTGCTCTATCCTTAGTTGAGCTTGTTCTTGTATCACTTTCTCCATGGCTTTTTCATGTTCCATAGCTGAATTGTTGATGGCTTCTTGCATCTTGGCATATTGTTCTTGTTGCAACTCCATCATGTGTGTTTGGTACTCATTTTGTTGGTTCATCCATTGAACTTGAACCCCTCTTTGTTGATCCATCAATTGCCAAAGGTCCCTTTGTTGTTGTGCTTGTTCCTCTTGGCTTCTTTGAATTTGTGAATATATTGCCCAGAAATCCCTTCCAAGGCGGCTTGGAGTTGGTTCATGTTCAAGGTGTGGGATTCATCCATTTCTTGAGGCTCCTCCTCTTGTCTTACTTCTTTTCTTTTCTTCCTTCTTGCTAAAGGTTGCCTTTCCAATTGGGTTGTGGTGATGAACTCCAACCTTTCTTTGGTAAGAGGTTTTCCAATAGAGACCAAATCAGTTTCTTCAAATTCTCCCAGAGGCACTCCAGCTTCTTCACATAGGCGCAGAATAGTACTAGGGTATCCTAGCCAGCTGTCCTGTTTGACCTTTTGAGCTATTTCAATGATGTTCTTGGCTATAATGTCTCCAACATTGATTTCCCCTCCTTTCATTATGCAATGGATCATTATAGCTCTATTCACCGTTACCTCAGAGTTATTTGAAGTAGAGATCAGTGACCTCCTCACTATGTCATGCCATCCTTTTGCTTGAGGTATGAGATCACCTCTCCGAAGTTTGAGTGGTCGGCCATGTGAATCCAATACCCAATCAGTGCCTATTCTGCACAAGTCACTCACCACATCCACATATCTTGGGTCATTTTCAACCCTTTCTTCATAGCTAGGTCGTTTGAACTGTTTGTGCTTGACCCTTAGCACCCTATTGATGGTGTCCGGGCTAAAATCAACATCCACACCTCTTACATAGCTCATGTATGGTTCTTCATCATCATATTCTCTTATCACATTAGTGAAGAACTCATGGATGAGAAGCATGCTTATTTCTTGAGGTTGGTCACAGAGAAGCTCCCATCCCCTTTTTCTGATTATTTTTTGTATCTCAGGGTATTCATCTTTTTTAAGCTTGAATGGTAGCTCTGGAACAACATCTTTGCTTGACATCCAACTAAAAATTCGCTCATTGTGTTGGATTTGAATCTTCTTTGATCAAATTCATCTTCTCTCCTATCCCTTGATGATGAGGCCATTGAGATTCACTTGCAAGATTGAATCTCCCCAACACCAAACTTAGATGAATGCTTGTCCTCAAGCATAAGGAAAATGATTGTGAATGAGAGAGATATGGGATAAGCACGGTGACTTAGAGAAGGTAGAAAATGATGGTGAAGGAGATTGAGTGTTTCGGTTATGTGAGAGATGTGATGCTTCAAGAGTTTTTGTTGGGTAAAGATGAGGTTCAAGGTTAGAATTTGTGAAACATGGAGTAGGTTGGAGGTTGAGTATGAGTTTCGGCTAGTGAAGTGAAAGTTGGTGGGTAGAAGAATGAATGATGAATGAATATGGTTGAAGTATTTAAAGTGAAAGTTGGTGGGAAGGCATTTAAGGCTCGGTCATGGCATGCTTCCTTGTGCACAATGCATGTTGATTTCTTTTTCCCCATGCACAAAGTTTAAAATTCATGTGACTACCCTTCCTTATGTATCCGTGATCTTTCTTCAAGATTCCCCATCATTTCTTTCCTTCTTTCATTATATGCTTCCAAGATTCTCCATCACTTCTTTCTTTCTTTCCTGCAACAAAATGCCAAAGGCTTGAGATTCTTAAAGTGACATTAATGGCTAAAAACTTATGATTATGTTCCTATACAAAATTGACTAAATTAGATTCCCTAATCTATTTTTTTAGCATTAATAATGCAAGTAAAGACACCAAACTTAGTTTGTGACTAAGTGTTCTATGGAATTAATTCCAAAGATAGCCACATCAAACTTAGTAATTTACCTACATTAAATGCTTTTTTTTTTCACGTTTTTTTTTTATTTTATTTTATTTTATAACTAAAGTAGATGACAAAACTTTCATAGCTTAGCATTTTCGTGTATGTATGGACACCAAACTTAGTTTGTGGCTAAGTGTTATAGAACACACATTTGCCATTACTTCAAGATTGGCCACACCAAACTTAGTGCCTTGCATACACCATGTACTAGTCTACTTGATCATTATTGGTTACTAAACATGAAATTAAAAGACTCCCTGTGCATGGGTTGCCTCCCATGAAGCGCTTTGTTTATTGTCCTTAGCTCGACATTGCAGCTTCTTTGCTCATGTTAAGAGTTGCACACTCTCTTCCTTGCTCCAAGGGCCACCAAAATAGTGCTTCACCCTATGTCCATTGACTGTGAAGGTTTGTTTTGAGGCTTCATCAAGCAATTCAACATAGCCATGAGGTGATACTTTGGTGATGGTGTATGGACCAGTCCATCTAGACCTCAGCTTCCCAGGGAAGATCTTCAATCTTGAATTGAATAATAACACCTTTTGGCCTGGTTCAAATGTTCTTTGAGAGATCCTCTTATCATGCCATCTCTTTGCTCTCTCCTTGTATATTTTGGCATTGTCATATGCCTCCAATCTGAACTCCTCAAGCTCATTGAGTTGTAGCAACCTCTTCTCTCCTGCTGCTTGAGCATCTAGATTTAGAAGTTTGGTGGCCCAGAAAGCCTTATGTTCAAGCTCTACAGGGAGGTGGCATGCCTTTCCATACACCAATTGAAAGGGAGATTTTCCTATGGGTGTCTTGAAGGCTGTCCTATATGCCCAAAGTGCATCATCTAGCTTCCTAACCCAATCCTTTCTTGTTGTTCCCACAGTTTTCTCCAAGATCCTTTTTAGCTCTCTGTTAGCAAGTTCAGCTTGTCCATTGGTTTGTGGGTGATATGGGGTAGCTACTTTGTGTGTAACACCATACTTGTGGAGTAAGGAATTGAGTTGCTTGTTGCAAAAGTGGCTTCCCCCATCACTTATAAGCCCTTTGGGTACTCCAAATCTTGTGAAGATGTTCTTCTTGAGGAATTGCAAGACCACGTTGGTATCACATGTGGTGGTGGCTATTGCTTCTACCCATTTGGAGACATACTCTACTGCTACCAGGATGTATTTGAACGTGTAGGATGGAGGAAAAGGTCCCATGAAATCTATTCCCCACAAATCAAAGAGTTCCACTTCCAAAATGAACTTTTGGGGCATCTCATTTTTCTTTGACAAACCCCCTGCTCTTTGACATTCATTGCATTGGCTCACAAACTCCCTAGCATCCTTGAAGATTGAAGGCCAATAGAAACCACTTTGAAGGACCTTAGCAGCAGTTCTTTCAGCTCCAAAATGACCACCATAACTAGAGTTGTGACAATGCCATAGTATGTTCTTCATCTCATTTTCTGGCACACATCTTCTTATCATTCCGTCTGGGCATCTTTTGAACAAGAATGGTTCGTCCCAAAAGAAGAACCTAGCCTCATGCAACAGCTTCTTCACTTGTTGTCTTGTGTACTCTTGTGGAATGATTCTTCCTGCCTTGTAGTTGGCCATGTCTGCAAACCATGGGACATGTTGAATGTGCAAGAGATGTTCATCTGGAAACTCTTCATTTATTGATGGAAGGTTGTCTTGGCATTCATCTTGTGGCACCCTTGATAAGTGATCAGCAACTTGATTTTCACTGCCCTTTCTATCTTTGATCTCAATGTCAAACTCTTGTAGGAGTAGCACCCATCTAATTAGCCTTGGTTTGGCATCCTGTTTTGACATAAGATACTTAATGGCAGCATGGTCAGTATACACTAAGACTTTAGATCCAATCAAATATTGTCTAAACTTATCAAAGGCATACACCACGGCTAGTAACTCTTTCTCTGTTGTGGTGTAGTTTCTTTGAGTTTCATTCAATACCTTACTTGCATAGTAGATAACATGAAGCCTCTTTTCCTTCCTCTGCCCCAACACAGCACCGATTGCAAGGTTGCTTGCATCACACATGAGTTCAAAAGGTAGTCCCCAAGTTGGGGGTGTGATGATTGGTGCTGTGGTGAGCTTAGCCTTTAGAGTTTCAAAAGCATGCTTGCATTCATCATCAAAGATAAAAGAATTTTCTACCACTAGCAAATTGCTTAGTGGCTTTGCTATTTTGGAAAAATCTTTGATAAATCTCCTATAAAATCCAGCATGCCCCAAGAAACTCCTAACGGCTTTCACACTAGTTGGCAAAGGAAGTTTTTCTATAATTTCTACTTTTGCCTTGTCAACCTCTATACCTTTTCTTGAAATTTTATGACCAAGAACAATGCCTTCGGGTACCATGAAATGGCATTTTTCCCAATTCAAAACTAAGTTTGTTTCTTGGCATCTTTTCAAGACTAAGGTAAGATGGTGCAAGCAAGTATTGAATGAATCACCAAAACAGAGAAATCATCCATAAAGACTTCAATGAATTTTTCTACCATGTCTGAGAAGATTGAAAGCATGCATCTTTGAAAGGTACTGGGGCATTGCAAAGTCCAAATGGCATCCTCCGGTATGCAAAGACTCCAAAGGGACAAGTGAAGGAAGTCTTCTCTTGATCCATGGGGTCAACCACTATCTGATTATACCCAGAATATCCATCAAGAAAACAATAATAAGCATGGCCAGCCAACCTTTCAAGCATCTGATCAATGAAAGGTAGAGGAAAGTGGTCTTTTCTTGTGCATCATTCAACCTCCTATAGTCTATGCAATCCTCCACCCTGTCACTGTTCGTGTTGGGATAAGCTCATTCTTTAACAATGACAGTGCCTCCTTTCTTAGGTACTACTTGCACTGGACTGACCCATGGGCTGTCAGATATAGGGTAGATGATCCCAGCCTTGCACAACTTCAGGACTTCCTTGAACAACCTCCTTCATTGTAGGATTCAATCTTCTTTGGGGTTGTACCACCGGTTTGGAACCCTCCTCTAAGAGTATCTTGTGCATGCATACAGCAGGGCTTATGCCTTCAAGTCATCAATGGTCCATCCCAATGCCTCTTTGTGAGCCCTCAACACCACAAGGAGCTTTTCTTCTTCTTCTGCATTCAATGTGGAATTGATGATCACTGGGAAGCTATCCTTCTCACCAAGAAATTCATATTTAAGATGAGGGGGTAGTGGTTTCAACTCTTGTTGGTGCCTTTTCTTTGGTAGCTTCACTTGGTTCCTTTGATGCTTCCAACGTGTTTTCTTCTTGTCCTTTGATGTTATGGACTTCCTCTTGTTTCATTTGATGGTTTGTGTCAAGCACTTCTTCAACCAAAGAGTCTACTACATCAATCCTCATGCAATTTTCTTTCTCAACAGGGTGTTGCATCTTTGAAGACATTTATGGTCATTTGCTCATCATGCACCCTGAAGATCATCTCTCCCTTTTCCACATCAATGATTGTTCTAGCTGTAGCCAAAAAGGGTCTACCAAGAATGACTGAATTGTTTCCCTCTTCATCCATGTCTAGGACCACAAAATCAGCTGGGAATATGAAGTTTCCCACCTTCACCAAGAGGTTCTCAACTACTCCATTTGGCACTTTGATGGATCTGTCAGCAAGTTGGAGTGACATCCTTGTGGGTTTGAGCTCTTCAATCATCATTTTCTTCATCAGGTAAGGGCATTAAGTTAATGCTTGCTCCCAGGTCACAAAGTGATTTATCAACAGCCATGCTCCCAATCGTGCAAGGTATGAGAAAGCTGCCAGGGTCTTTGAGTTTTGGAGGTAACCCTTGTTGAATGATGGCACTACACTCTTGATTGAGAACCACGGTTTCTTTTTCTTGCCAACTCCTCTTCTTGGTGATCAACTCCTTAAGAAACTTTGCATACAATGGCATCTGTTCTAGAGCTTCTGCCAATGGGATGTTGATTTCAAGTTTCTTGAAGATCTCTAAAAACCTTGGGAATTGTTGGTCCTTTGCTCCTCTGTGTATCCTAGTTGGGTATGGAAGCTTGGGTACATAAGCTTTCACTCCTTCATTTTGTTTTCTTTTTGTGGATTCATACTTCCTTGCCATCACGGTTGCCTTCTTGACTTGGTGGATTGCCTTGTGGCTTGACAACCTCCTTGCCTTTGTTAGATGTTGAAGCCTTTTCTTCATCTTGCCTCTCCACTGTGTCTTGCTCTTTGGGTTTTGTTGCTTCTTTATTTGAACTTTCACCAACTACCTTGCCACTCCTTAATTGCAAAGCCTTACATTCTTCTCTTGGGTTGGGTATTGTGTCACTTGGGAGGACATGGGTTGGTTTCTCGGCTTGTTTGGCTAGTTGTCCCACTTGTCTCTCAATGTTCTTCATAGTGACCGCTTGTTCTTGTTGTCCCTTAGCTAAAGCTTGAGTGGTTTGAGCAAGTGCTTGCAAGGTTGCTTCCAGACTTGAGATTCTGGCCTCATGATGGTCAATTGGAGGTATGATGGGGGTTGATTGTTGTTGGAAGTTGTTGGGTGGATTAGTGTGGTAATTTTGTGAGTTGGATGTTTGGTGCAGAGAAGTTATTTTGGTGGGTTTGTGAGTTATGATGGGGTGTTGATATGTGTTTTGTGTTTTTCTATTGGTTAGTGTTGTTGGTAGGTGATTTTGGTTGTTTGTTACGGGTGTGATTGTGGTTGTTGTTCTTTTGCCAATGGTTTTCTCCCCACTTTAAATTGGGATGATTCTTCCAAGATGAGTTGTATGTATCACCATGGAATTCCTCCTGAGAATTTGAAGTATTCTGCATGTATTGAACTTGTTCTTGTGGTTGTTCAACCGTGGTTCCTTCACCTTGGTTCCATTCAAGTGATGGTGATTTGTTATGTTCACTGATGCAAGTTGCATACCATCCATTCTCTTTGTTATCATCTCCATTTGTTGTTG